>NC_068286.1:33330463-33630463 GCF_025860055.1 Xyrauchen texanus | reverse complement strand
CAACATGCCATGGTGATACTATGGTTACTGTTGTAATGGTAACTTTTTATAAGCGAAGGTTATGTTTAAGGTCATGGGTTGTGGGACACAACAAATACACTGCAGTATGCTGTATGTTAGTATTTACTTAGAAGTTAAAATAGGATCTGTCACTATTTGCACAAGGGTTCACATTTATTTTAACACTATTTTCACTTACTGTAGTGCAAAGAAGATGCTTTTTGTTTCTCTTTACACTATAGTGTAAATAGCCTCTATCACTATTAGCACTCAGGGCAAATAGCCTCTGCCTAAAGAAAATGCCATTCAAGCTAAGAAACAGAAATACAGCAACTAAAAGTAACATTGTATTACCATGTTTATTGGACATGAATAATAGTAAAACCATAGTACACTTTGCAATACTGTAGAGCAGCATGTAAACATCATGGTATATGAATATTGTTTAGTACCATGATATACTGTATATCTGATATTCCTTATATACAATTTCATGGTCTTTAACTGCTGCTGTAATTATTTTGTATAGGTAGCAAATTTATAAGTTGTTTAGTTGTATTTTTTTAATTGTTCTTCAGGAAAATATTAAATTTATACCTAGTTTATACCATGTACTTTTTAAATCTGGCGAGATTAAACACAACAAAAAGGACTTTCATTATATGTAAGGAGCAAACTGAAAGGGACATCATGATTATGGTTTATTACAATAATCAACATCAGAGAGGAAAGTGTAGTTTTTGGTGTGATTTTGCACAAACAAACAAACTTTAAGAACTGAACCGCATTAAAAAAATGAACTAAAATGAATAATGGAATAATAATGAATAATAATCTATACCACAAAAAAATTTGCATGCAAATGATTATTTTTATTTTTATTTTACCTATACAGCGTTCTTCCTCCTATGGTAACAAGGTTGGAAAAGACACCAAGATCAGTCATGTTCTCTGGCCAGGACTGGATGTTCACATAACCTTTGGAAGGAATTATCACATATGATTTATGTAATGATCTATTTTTCACTAACTAGATTCGAAAATTAAAAGCACATTATTAGAAAAGTATAAAAAGCATAGCAATTCGGAACAAGTTGCATGATTTGTTCTAACTCCTAACCGTAAGAATAAGTAATAGTAGGCTAATAGTGATACTTTGCACACAATGCATTGTATTGTAGATCCATTTACAAACTGAGAGAATGTCTGTATCAGAAAATGGATGCTTTTGGTGTTTATGCTTTTTTTGTATTTGCTTTTTCACAAAGCAAAAGTGTGAATTGAAGCTGGATGGTGGACAATAGTCATAATTCTTTCTTATTGCAGATTTTCAATATGTTTCACCCCATTAAATGCAATATCTGATGTAAGAACACACCCGATCTGAATGTAATAAAACTTCTAACATTACTAGCGTTTTTTTCAAACCCATTAGACTTTATTACACTATAACTACTGTTAAACAAAAGTACAAAACTCATCAGATATAAAAAAAAAAATCAGGACCCAAGAATAATATACAGGGTTTATACGGATGCTTCAAAGTTAAATTTAAGGGCTTTCAAGTAAATTTTTATTTGTTTTCAAGAACTATGCTTGAGAAGTTGTAACGGTTACCCTGTCTTGTTTCACTGTTGCCCTCTTGTTTTCCATCTTGTCACTTTTGCACTTCTTAGTTTTCACTTTAGTCCCTTATGTAACTCCATAGTCCTCTGTTAGCGTTCGTGTTCCCTGTCATTGTTTTCACCTGCCCTCATTAGTTTACCGTTTGCTTCTGTTAATCACCTTATTATCTTGTTTGAGTTCTGTTCGTTCATTGGCCCCTTTTCCCCTTGTTCATGTATTTATACCCTGTGTCTTTGTTCAGTCTTCGTTGATCGTTGTTTGATGTTAACCTGGTGTATCTTTCCTTCCCGAGTTCCCTGTTCGTGTCTACCTTGGTCAGCTTATTCAGTTTATGTTTCATTTCCCCATCGTGGGTTGTTCCTTTGTGTTTTCCGGTTTGGTTCATTGAATAAAGTTCAACTGCGTTTGGATCCGCATCTCCTCGTCTGCCTCGTTACTCAAGCGTAACAGAACGATCGACCTCCCATGGATCCAGCAGTTCAACGTGCGAACTACCATCTGCTCTGCTTAAAGCAAGAGGACCGCCCTATTGAAGACCACATCCACGACTTCCTGAACCTGGCGAGTGTCTCAGACTTCCCGGACTCAGCCTTGGTGGCCTTCTTTAGGGGCAATCTGAACGCGGCGCTGAGGGAGCGGTTGCCACAGGCAACGCACGGCTGGACGCTCTGCGACTTCCTGGAGGCGACCCTACTAGTTTGCGGCTCACAGCTCACCGTGGGCGTCGTAGAGGAGGAGGACCCTACCCCTCCACCCACTGTGGAGACCCTTCAGCTGTCCGGGGCTCTTCCTGTCACGCCTGCCCCGGTCTGCAAGCCAGAGCCCACGCCTGCCCCGGTCTGCGAGCCAGAACCCACGCCTGCCCCGGTCTGCAAACCAGAACCCACGCCTGCCCCGGTCTGCAAGCCAGGGCCCACGCATGTCACAGTGAGTCGAGCCAGCAGCCACGCATGTCACAGTGAGCAAGCCAGCGGCCACGCATGTCACAGTGAGCGAGCCAGCAGCCACGCATGTCACAGTGAGCGAGCCAGCAGCCACGCATGTCACAGTGAGCGAGCCAGCGGCCACGCATGTCACAGTGAGCGAGCCAGCGGCCACGTATGTCACAGTGAGCGAACCAGCGCCTACGGCCTCTACCATCAGCAAGCCTGAGCCCTCGTCAACCACGGCCAGCGAGCCTGAACCCACGCTGACCAGGAACCGCATCCCAGCCTCCCCAGTCGCATCAGCCCGGAGGAAGAGGAGAAAGGGAGTGGTCTCTGCGCTCCAGCCTCCGCCTGCCGCAGCCCCATGCCCGAAACCCCCCTTGACTCTGCCCTCAGCGCCCGGCGAACCTAAGCCGGCACATACCACGGTAACCCAGCCAGAGCCAGTAGCCTCAGACGTCAGTGAGCCAGTGCCGTTAGCCTCAGACGTCAGTGAGCCAGTGCCGTTAGCCTCAGACGTCAGTGAGCCAGTGCCGCTAGCCTCGACCGTCCCTGAGCCAGCGCCTGTAGCCTTGACCGTCCCAGAGACAGCGCCTGTAGCCTCGACCGTCCCAGAGCCAGCACCTGTAGCCTCGACCGTCCCAGAGCCAGCGCCTGTAGCCTCGACCGTCCCAGAGCCAGAGCCAGTAGCCGTGACCGTCCAAGAGCCAGTGCCTAAAGCCATGACCGTCCAAGAGCCAGTGCCGGTAGCCATGACCATGCACGAGCCAGTGCCAGTAGCCATGACCATCCAAGAGCCAGTGCCAGTAGCCAAGACCGTCCAAGAGCCAGTGCCAGTAGCCATGACCGTCCAAGAGCCAGCACCAGAAGCCTCGATCGTCCAAGAGCCAGCACCTCTCGAGTCTCCCAGGGCTCCTCCTCCCGAGCTTTCCAGAGCTCCGCCTTCCGAGTTTCCCGAGCTTTCCAGAGCTCCGCCATCCGAGTTTCCCGAGCTTTCCAGAGCTCCGCCATCCGAGTTTCCCGAGCTTTCCAGAGCTCCGCCATCCGAGTTTCCCGAGCTTTCCAGAGCTCTGCCATCCGAGTCTCCCGAGCTTTCCAGAGCTCCGCCTTCCGAGTTTCCCGAGCTTTCCAGAGCTCCGCCGTCCGAGTTTCCCGAGCTTTCCAGAGCTCCGCCGTCCGAGTTTCCCGAGCTTTCCAGAGCTCCGCCCTCCGAGCTTCCCAGAGCTCCGCCTCTCGGGCCTTCTAGGGCTCCGCCTCTCAAGCCTCTTGAGCCTACCAGGGCTCCGCCCCTCAAGCCCCTCGAGCCTTCCAGGGCTCCGCCTCTCAAGCCCCTCAAGCTTTCCAGAGCTCCGCCCCCTGAGCTTCCCAGAGCTCCGCCTTTCAAGCCTTCCAGGGCTCCGCCCCTCAAGCCTCTCGAGCCTGCCAGGGCTCCGCCCCTCAAGCCTCTCGAGCCTGCCAGGGCTCCGCCCCTCAAGCCTCTCGATCCTGCCAGGGCTCCGCCCCTCAAGCCTCTCGAGCCTTCCAGGGCTCCGCCTCTCGAACCTCTCGAGCCTTTCAGGGCTCTGCCTCCTGAACCTCTCGAGCCTTCCAGGGCTCCGCCCCCCGAGTCTCCTACGGCTCCGCCCCAGAGCCTCTTGAGCCTCCTACGGCTCCGCCCCCAGAGCCTCTCAAGCCTCCTGCAGCTCTGCCTACGGGGCCTCCTGCGGCTCCGCCCCCAGAGCCTCCTACGGCTCCGCCTCCAGAGCCTCCCACGGCTCCGCCACTCAAGCCTTCGACGGCACCGCCCTCCGAGCCTCCCGAGCCTCCTACGGCTCCGCCGCTCGAGCCACTCAAGCCTTCGACGGCTCCGCCCTCAGAGCCTCCCGAGCCTCCTATGGCTCCACCTCCCGAGCCTCCTCCGGCACCGCCTCTCAAGCCACTCAAGCCTTCGACGGCTCCACCCTCAGAGCCTCCTACGTCTCTGCCCCCAGAGACTCCAGAGTCTTCTTGGTCTCCGCTCCTAGAGCCTCCCACGGCGCCGCCTACCCCGGCTCCGCCTCCTGAGCCTCCTTCGGTTCCACCTCCTGAGCCTCCCTCAGCTCCGCCTTCTGGGCCTTCCGAGCCATCACCTCCCTCGGCTCCGCCTCAGAGGTCCTCCTTGGCTCCGCCTCACGCGGCTCTGCCGGCCTCCCCTGTGGCCACTCCACCTCCCAGGCCACCAAAGCCGGCCTCTATCCTGTGGCCTCCTCCCAGGCCTCCTGACCCGGCCCCTGTCTTGTGGCCTCCTCCCAGGGCTTCTGACCCTGTTCCCGTCCTGTGGCCTCTTCCCAGGCCCCCTGACCCAGTCCCTGTCCTGTGGCTTCTCCCCAGACCTCCTGACCCAGCCACAGTCCCGTGGCCTCTTCCCAGGCCCCCTGATCCAGTCCCTGTCCTGTGGCCTCCTCCCAGGCCTCCTGACCCTGTTCCCGTCCTGAGTCCTCCCTCCTGGCCTCCTGACCCAGTCCCCGTCCAGTGGCCTCCTCCCAGGTTCCCCAAACCTGTCCTAGCCCGGTGGCACACTCCCAGACCATCAAAACCTGTCCCTGCCCGGTCGATACCTCCCTGGGCCCCTAACCCTCATCTCCACTTGTGCCCCCGTGGACTGACTCATTTCCCCCCCGGACTTCCTGTCTGCCCCTGGCACCTCCCGGACCTGCCTGTCTTGCCCTCTGTGCCCCCCGGACTTCCTGCCTGCCCAGTGTGCCCCCCTGGTCTGCCTGTCTGCCCATGTGCCCACTTGTACTGTCTGTTTGCCTCTGGTGCCCTCATGTTGTCCTTGTGGATTTTTGTCTTTTGTTGTTTGTTGTCAAGGATCGTCTGGTATCCGATCCTTGAGGGGGGGGGGCTATGTAACGGTTACCCTGTCTTGTTTCACTGTTGCCCTCTTGTTTTCCATCTTGTCACTTTTGCACTTCTTAGTTTTCACTTTAGTCCCTTATGTAACTCCATAGTCCTCTGTTAGCGTTCGTGTTCCCTGTCATTGTTTTCACCTGCCCTCATTAGTTTGCCGTTTGCTTCTGTTAATCACCTTATTATCTTGTTTGAGTTCTGTTCGTTCATTGGCCCCTTTTCCCCTTGTTCATGTATTTATACCCTGTGTCTTTGTTCAGTCTTCGTCGATCGTTGTTTGATGTTAACCTGGTGTATCTTTCCTTCCCAAGTTCCCTGTTCGTGTCTACCTTGGTCAGCTTATTCAGTTTATGTTTCATTTCCCCATCGTGGGTTGTTCCTTTGTGTTTTCCGGTTTGGTTCATTGAATAAAGTTCAACTGCGTTTGGATCCGCATCTCCTCGTCTGCCTCGTTACTCAAGCGTAACAGAAGTCATTCAAAACTAATTCTTTATTTGTTAATATTAAATAAAAATATTGTATTCATTCAGTTCATTTTTATAAAACACCATTTTTTACAAGTACAGCATATCTCAATGTACATCTTTAACATATATTCTCAGTAACAATTATTGGTTCATTTATGACGAAATTGATGTGAAATTGTAGTGTGCTCCCTTAAAATGCACTTTCCAACAAAAGTGAATAACTGGGTCCGTAAACATTAGTCTTTATGACTTATGTGCTGTGATCCATGTTTTCTAAAGTCACACAATATATTTATGTGAGGAACTGAACCAAATTGCAAATGGGTCATTCTCAAAAAATTTTGACTTTCCAACTTACAAAATATTGAAAATATTGTTTTTACCCATAAATGCTGAGGGTAAACATTTCATAACATGTTAAAATAATTTTTACTCATAAAAGGACAACTTGGCTGCTGTTCTTTATTTTATTATTTTATTTTGTTTCAAGAACAAAACAAGTTAACACTAATGAGGGTTAAATGGGTTCCAACACCAAATTTTGAGGGTTCAATGGGGTACAACATAATTTTTATTTTTGGGTGTGTTTGTGTTTGAAAATATTACAGTTAAAATGTGAATGAAAATAACTTTTTAACATGCTGGTGTAAGGTCCACCTATTGGTCCAATAGTAGCATCCAATAGCGTGGCTGAAGATCTCCTGGGTGTTCTGTCTTATCGTGTGCATTAAATAATATTTTGATTATTTGATTTGAGTTCCTTGTTTTATTAATCTTATCATTTATTCTTTTCTTTATTTCATGACTCCAATTATGAAAAACCTTGTTGATGTATCTATGCTCTGAATATCAATTTTGTATGTTATTATTATTAGTAATTCTCTCTTCTAGACTGCATTTGTAATTTCAATGTTGTTTGGGTCCTGTGCTGGCTGGACACAGGTCCTTTAACTATTAGTAAGTTTTAGACGAACTTTAGTATAGATTCTCGACTCACAGTTAAGCCCTAGTCAATTAAGTTCTGTTTTACAGATTCTCGGTCCTACTCTTAGTATTCCAGTTTTATTCTACTTGGCTAAGTTCTATTATAGATTCTCGGATCCCGTTTAGCATTTAAGTACATATTTAACTAATGGGTTACATCTGAAGTAGCTTAGTTAAGCCAAATCTGACCAAAGATTTGTAGTTAATAAGAAATATACTAGAAAACAGTCCTTGAGAATGAATCATAATAACAATTTATTTTACCAGGTAATAGTAATACATTCAAATAATACAATTAAAATAATAAATCAAACTCAAAGGTATCAGTGAATCAAGCATAATAATATCATTAAAGTTGCAATCCATTCAAACATTTACCAAACATAAGAGATCCAATATATACCTGGTAGAGTAGAAAAATGACATACAATGTTTTCATTGTGGGTCTTCTGACTACAGAGACCCCAAGCTCCTCTGCCATCCTTCCTTAAGTACCAAACGATTGTATTGTTATTTAAGATGTGTATGTTTAATGTTATTTAGGATTTGGTTTAAAATTTAGTTAGTTGTGAGTAGACCTTTGAAACTTGTGATTGAGTAGGTCATTTGATGTTTACAAAGAATGCACCTTATCTGAATACAGCATCTGGTCTCTGTGAGAGATCTGGGAGGGGTCATGCCCCTGAAAGAATACAATATTTTACTAAGTTCTTAAATCGTACTTGTGATTTGACTTCGCTGAAAGGGAATGAGACCATTTTACCAGTTGCACTGAGACAACTTGAATGATACCAAACATGTATGATCAGAAAACCTTTCAAATTAAAGAACAGGATAAGTCATAACTTAGATGTTGGTGTCCTTAAAGTTACATTTGAAGTGAGGTAAGAGAGAGAGAGAGAGAGCAGATGTGAGTGAGGTTTGCGAGAACAGGATAAGTTATCCTAAAGTGACCTGAGGTGAGGGCAGATGTAAGATTTGCGTTTTATGGTCCTTAAAAAGTAGGGAGTGTTGTCTTAGGTGGAGATGCTCATCTGTGTACTTTTTATGACGTTGGTTCTCACAGAGTTCTTTGACTTTTACCGGAAATGGTGCCTTTTGGGTGTAGACATCCTGGTGCCAGCCCTGCACTGGGAAAAATCACTATATGCATATTTAAGAAGCCTTTGAACTTTGACCTTAAATATTATTTTCCTTAACTTTTTGTATTTCAATTTGTTTTAAAACATTAACATATTTTAACATTTATAACACCAATGCCATGAAATTAAGGGACAAACATTCTTTTAAATTTATTTAAATTATCAAAAATACATTTGTTTTGCTTTTTCGTGCACTTGTTCGGCCTTACACTAATGCTTATATAAACAAATAAGTACAAATTAAATACATAACTTTAAATGTCATAGAAGTGGTGTAGCAGAAGAAGAAAGAATGATTTATTTTTTTTCAGGCAATTGATTTCAAATGTATTTTCTAAATAAAATGCTAAACAGAATCAAGCCATTTAACATATATAAAGGTTAGGTTATAGAATGATTTTAATAATTATTATTATTTATTTATTTATTGCTATTTGAAAGCTTTTCATGGCTAAAAAAGTCAAAGGACATGTTTGTCAACATATTTTAATATTGACCCAAATGTTTCCAGACATAACCTATTTTGTAAGACAACATTTTCTACACACAAGGTGGTGCTAGACGGCTCACAAAAACAGAATCATCCATTGATGATTCTCAGAACGTTTTACATCTCATATCATTTTTTCACTCTGGAGAGTAATTTGTGCTTGAAACTGATAGTTGCAAGGGTTCATACTTGTTATATCCGCCACAGCAGTATCTATAAAATATATATTTTTAAAATCCTCCATTAAATTTATTGTGATTGGCCCATTCTGAACAGCACTGCCAAAAGTAACAGATACCACATGACAGCGCTGTCTATGCGCTGCCTGCTTCAGCAGTGGTCTAGTGGTCTGTCATCGTGTTTTTTCAGAAAATAGATAAATACGTTTAATTTGTTAAATGATTTATGCAAAGTATTTTAAGATTTTCTATATATCAAGCACTTTTTAAGCACTTCTTTGTAAAAATAGCTATTTTCAAGGGTTTTCCACGACTTTCATTTGAAAAAGCCTATTTCAAGCACCTTGTGCGAACTCTGAATATAACAATGTTTTGAGAAATGTATTGGATTGAAAACTGTTAATTTGATTGTCAACAGTATGGTTGACAAGTTATTCAAACAGATATTTTTTTTTTTACTAAATTATCATCTCACCTGTGATCTCTCTGACGGTGCGGAATACATGTAGTCGCTCAGGATCCAGAGCTCCGATGCCATGATACATATCTCTGTTATACAAAAGAGTACGAAGACAACAAGAGTTATAGTGTGAAAGCTCCTGTAGTTCAGCTGATACAGCATGAAAAGTCCAAGGTCATGGGTTCAATTCCCAGGAAATGCAAATAGTGATAAAATGTACTCCTTGAACACACTGTAAGATACTTTGGAAAAAAGCATCTGCCAAGAGTAAAAAAATAATGTAAATGAATAGAGTGACAAATTGCATTTGTAGACAATCTTGCCCTTCTTGGCAAAATGTAGTTCCCCGTCTGTCGCTCACTTCGACGTTGTGTCGAAGAAGCGACACTAGGGGTCTCTCTTGAGCGCCGAATATGCCTCTGATCTATGAAAAAAGGCCAATGGGAATTTGGCAGACAGTATTTGCATACCCCGCCCCTGGACATACGGGCATAAAAGTGGCCAAATACGTCAAGTTCTTTCAGAAATTTTCTTTGGAGCTGATGGTCGTGTATACAGTCAGCTGCGAGTTACACACCTGTTCCTGTTCCTCTGACGCTGCCTGCTGTTGGATCTACGGCGCACTTCAGTGGCTTTTGCCCCTGGGTGCTTTGACAGCGCAGTTAAAAGAGTTATTTTCTCTAAAAGAGCAAATACACAGCTGGCGTTGAACGTCCTTTTCAGGATACGTCTTTTTGTCTTGAGAGAAAGCCAATTCAGCCACCCCCAGCGCCTCGCCTCCTTCCTACGGAATTGGGGCAGGTGCGATGGGCGATGAAGATGATTTAGAGACAATGATGGGCTCTGTTTGCCGGATAAATCCCCTTGAACCACCCGCCTCCCCGGCATGCTTGCTTGCTTCCGTTCGAGCTCGGGATGAGTGATTTCTCTCCAATGGTTTATGTTCCACAGACCTCTGCTTTTTACAGGCAGGAGTGTCATTGGCAATTGGAAAGGGGCCCCGCTGCGCTGGCACATCAACTGCCTAGAGTTGCTGACTGTTTTCTTTGCCCTGCGGAAGTTTCTCCTGTTAGTTCGAGACAAACATGTCCTAGTCAGGTCAGACAGCACCACCGTGGTAGTGTACATAAATCGCGAAGGCGGCGTATGCCCCCGCCGCATGTCGCGACTCGCCCGTCGTCTCCTTCATTGGAGGCTTCACCCCCAGTCGGTTCAGCTGATTTGGGAATGATTCGGCAAGGCCCAGGTAGACTGTTTCAGATGCGGGTAGTACAGCGAGCAACACACACACTTTTGCTTTTTTTAATTGGTGGTTCTATTGTAAGGAACATGTAAATAGGGACTCCAGCCACCATTGTTAAATGCATTTACAGGGCTCCAGTGTCTGACATCAGATAAAATTTACAAGTGCTGCTAAGGCTAAATATAGCCTTAAATGTCAGGCTTTGCCAGTCGGAGATCACTAAAGATAATGTTAAGGAGGTGTGAACTTGCAAAAATGATGTCAGACACTGTAATATGCTCTGGCCTTCCTTGGACTTCCTGTTTCTGACGGCACAGCACGCACGCACGCACGCTGCACGAGAGTTTGTTTGTGGCCTGCTTAGCACTGCTTATTCACATACGTTCAACGTTATAGTCATCGTTCATAGTTATATCCTTTGTCATTTTACCGCGTCGTTCATAGTTATATCCTTTGTCATTTTACCGCGTTTCAGATTCTTCCGCTTTTTCTCCCGTTTCATCTGCGTGTATTTTACCGGTTGCTGCTGACACCTAGCTAGAGTCTGTGTTTGTAGCCTTTAATCCTTAAACATCTGCCATTTTTAAGCACGCATCGGGTCTTCCCGTATTATTCTCTTATCGGGATTCAACTGCGCGCATATTCCACCTGCATCCGCGTTCTATTTTTATCGCGGTTAAACTGCGTGCATTTTTTCAGCGCGCACCCATTTTTTCTCCTCTGCGGTACACAGATTACTGCATCGATCTCAAAGCACCGCTTATCAAGAACAACCACCACCAACAACAAACAATTTTGTGAGGGATTCAAATCAATCTCAAAACCCTCACCGCTCAGGAATAACGAACAATTTGCGGTAAGTCATGGCATCGGCTCATGTTATTTGTTCATGCATTGCCTGAGTGGTGTCCGAAGAATAGCATAGGATTCATAGACAATTGGAAGATATTTTGGGGTAGACCTGACCTGCTAAAGAGAGATGGACTCCATGGAAAGTGCCACTCTAATCTCTAGTAATTTGGCTCATAGTCTTAATAATGATAGCCTAGGTCAGGAAGCAGACAAACTGGTTAATCTGAATATCTGCTAGCTGCCTTGAGACGTCCCACAGGTCAAATAAACTACAACACATAGAGACTGCCGCATTGAGCAATAATTATGTGCAATTTACAGTCTAGTCTTTTTATATTTATCCAACACATCCAACCTCTTCTGCCATTACATTCCCTTGCACTGTATATAACAGATATGTATTTAGATTTGTACTACGTATGTGTATGTGTGTGTCTATGTGTGTATGTATATATGTATGTAGATTATGTATGTATGTATGTATGTATGTATGTATGTATAGATATATATATATATATATATATATATATATATATATATATATATATATATATATATATATATATATATATAATATAGTCATATTCTGTATTCTATATATACTTTATTTTCTATTCAATTTCTTTTCTTTTTTTCTTATTCAATTTTGTATTTTGTATTTTTGTATTTATTATTTTACATTTTATCTATGTCTATGTCTGGAGGACACGCTGTCACAGCAGGTTTCGCCCAGCTGAGAGTGGAGGCTCCACCCCCAAATGGTCCAGCTGATCTCAGACAGATTCGGCATGTCACAGATAGATCTCTTTGCCTCCAAGGACAACTCCCACTACCCACTCTGGTACTCCCTGTCAGAAGCTCCTCTCAGGACAGATGCGCTGGCACACAGCTGGCCCCGGGGGCTCCGCAAGTACGCATTTCCCCCAGTAAGCCTCCTTGCATTGGTGCTGTGCAAGATCAGGGAGGACAAGGAACAGGTTACCCTGGTGGCCCCTTACTGGCCCACCCGGACCTGGTTCTCAGATCTTACGCTCCTCGCAACAGCACCTCCCTGGAAAATTCCCCTGAGGAAGGGCCTTCTTTCTCAGGGATGGGGCACCCTCTGGCACCCGCGCCCAGACCTCTGGAACCTCCATGTCTGGCCCCTGGACGGGATGCGGAAGTTCTAGTGGATCTACTACCTGCAGTCATAGACACGATCAACCAAGCCAGAGGTCCCTCCACCAGGCAAATTTATGCCCTAAAGTGGCACTTGTTCATGAATTGGGGTTCTTCCCGAGCCGAAGACCCGCAGAGGGGCGCGGTTCGGTCAGTGCTTTCATTCCTGCAGGAGAGGCTGGAGGGGAGGCTGTCCCCCTCCACCTTGAAGGTGTATGTAGCTGCTATCGTAGCCCACCACAACATAGTAGATGGCAAGTCCCTAGGTAAGGGACTAGCTTTATCAGGTTCTTGAAAGGCGCCTGGAGACTGAATCCTCCCCGGCCTAGCCTATTCCCCTCCTGGGATCTCTCTGTGGTCCTCTCGTGCCTTCAGAGACCCCCCTTAGAGCCGCTTGATTCAGTTGAGCTTAAGGCCATCTCCTTGAAGACGGCCCTCCTGATCAGCCTCCATCAAGAGGGTTGAAGACCTGCAAGCATACTTTGTCAGCGACACCTACCTGGTGTTCGGTCCGGCACATTCTCAAGTTTTCCTGAGGCCGCGACCAGGCTACATGCCCAATGTTCCTACGGCCCCCTTCAGGGATGGTGTTGTGAACCTGCAAGCGCTGCCCCGGGAGGAGGCAGACCCAGCCCTTTCGTTGCTGTGTCCGGTACGTGCTTTGCATATCTATTTGGACCGCACGCAGGGCTTTAGATGTTCTGAGCAGCTCTTTGTCTGCTTTGGCAGATGACGGAAAGAAAGGCCAAACAGAGGCTAGCTCACTGGGTCATTGATGCTATTTCACTAGCCTATCACACCCAGGCTGTGCCCACCCCCTTGCGGGTTCAAGCACACTCTACGAGAAGTGTGGCATCCTCGTGGGCACTGGCCCATGGCACCTCTTTAGCAGACATCTGCAGAGTAGCGGGTTGGGCAACACCCAATACCTTTGCCAGATTTTACAATCTTGTGTTTTGTAAGGTCCGAGCTGGTAGAACTCGGTAACACGGCACAACTGACCGGGTGTTCCACTTGCACACAGCACAACTTCAAGTTGATCCAGTGCGCCTTCTATCCCAGGTCAACCACTACACGTCACTCCCTGGATGTTCTCCTCCCTAGCCTTCTTGCCTGCAAATTCAGCAGAGCAATTCCCGTCCAGACCCACTATGAGTCACAGGGCTCTGTACTGGAGTCGGGCTCCACAGGCTTAGTTCCCTTCTCAGGCAAACTCCCTGTGATGTATTTTTCCACGGTACGGTCCCCCTGTCGGTGGACCCGCGTTTCCCTTGGGCAAGACTGTGGAGGAGGATTCCTCAATTTCTGCCAGTGTCTCGGGAAGATTCGTCTGGGTTTCGTTTGCACCTCATTAGCTTCAACAGACTCTCATTCGAGGGCTCCTGACTTCCACACTCACACACTCCCCTCACGAACACACTCTCCTCTAGCCCGGAGTGGCTTTGCTTCCCTGCCAGCTCAAGCTGGCGCGTCTAGAATTGACTGCTTGAATTATAATTATCAAAGTTGAACTCTCTCTCACTCTGTCTCTGCTTGTGGGTCCTTCATTCCCCCGTGACACTAAACCCAACGAAAATTCACAATTCTCCAAATTAGTGTTTATCAATGAAATCACGGAGTGAAACGGGGTGAAACTAATTTACAACTAACAACAACATCAGCTTTATATATCTCAGAACTTGACTGAAATGTTTGCACACCAAAAGGAGCTGACTAATAGCAGCATTTATGGTTCACAACTGTTCAAAGAGAAACCCAAATGTCTTCTGGGACAACCTGATTCTGTCAGCATGAAAGTGTTCAGACTCACCCTTTGATGCCAGTGATGAGGAAGATGAGGTTGCCGTTGATCTTGGTGCAATTGACAAACTTCTCAATGTTGCTGGAATCTACAGTTTGAGCTGTCTGAAGACTGCCGGTACCTATTCCATCACACACTGAACACCACATACAACAAAATACACAAACATTTCTGACATATTTTAGAAAAATGTTAAAGGTTGTTTGCTCTTTGGTAAAGACATGTGAAGTATGGTAAATCAGTTCTTTACTTTTCGGACAGATGTCAGTGCATGGGATGCACATCTTAATGTGATTTTCCTCAACCTCCATCTTGTTGCTCGGACAGGCTCTGACACAAGAGCTGTGATCCACCACAAAGTTATCTGTTGTGCCAGACAGCAGAGAATATTAGAGTTTTAATGAGACAACTAAATAATCACAGTAATTATTAAATATAAAAAATAAATAAATACCAGATGATGCAATCTTTATGGCAACCTGACTCACGTGGGCATTTCTTGACACAGAATGCTCCATAGGTGTATTTGGCTTTAGGATTGTGGTCGAGCTGGAAGGTTGTTGGATTGTAGACAAATGGTTGAGGACACTGTGTCACACACGCACCGCTGTCATTGAAATTCGTACAAGCCTGAGAACACAAAGTCAGTTAAGCGTGTCCTAAATCATGAACTAATAAATAAAATATGGCTCTTATAAAGAGAAGCACTCTTTTCTAGGCACCTCTATGTGAATGAAAGTTGTTACATATGGTTTGATTTCCACATGATTAGGTTTTTATCATTACCTAAACTGTAAAATCGTACAGTATCATGCAGAATGAGGAATAAATGAAGGAATATGTGACATACGAAGCAGTCTGTGTCTTTGGGCCCAAAACAGCCTCCAGCACATTCTCGATGGCAGCAATTACTGACGTAAGGACCAAAACAACGACCATCACACTGCTCTGCACAAACCGTCTTTGTTACTGCAAACACAGACATTTTGAAAGGTCAAGTTTACAAACAAATTTAAAAATGACAACCCTTAATTCAGTTTTAACTTGTCTTAATTTACTCATCCTCATGCCATTTGAAACCCATATGAGAACAAAAAAAAGAGATGTTTAGCAGAATGTGCAGGCTGTTCTTTTCCATACAGCAAAATTAGTGACTCTCACACTACAAAAAATGACAAAATAAAAATACCATAAAAATACTAAATAAAAAATAGTCCATACATCTTGTGTGTTAAACTACAAGTATTTTAAAGATATGCTGAAATTCAAACCACAATTCACAGAAAATCTTGCCTTTCTCCATAGCTCAATAATCATATGATCTTTTGTGTTAGACTATAAAAAGAGTTGTTAGCTTAGGGATGTTATTTCTACTTGATCTTAACTTTAAAAATGACTTTTGTTGGTGTATCCTGATATGATCAGATTGATTCAGTCATCTTTATATGTCTGACTTAAACAAAAATAGCTGATTTAAATGTTACTATATAAAGGACATTTTATTTTTGTGTTTTATTTCCCTCAATCCTCTACTTAAGTAAGCCTCTCACATCAGTTGAGGAGTTTGTGTGACTTTACTTTTCTTTAAGTATGTTATAAGTCACCAGGACATTTGTCAGAAAAACTCCACCACCCCAATTACTCTTGACACTCTATGCAGCTGTATTCTGTTTAATTATCCCTAATTATGTGGTGAAAACTGAACCTGCCATCCCCTGTCATCACTCACTCCCTCCCTCCCTTTGTGTCTGCCACCCACCCATAAATGTATCACCACAGGTTGTGTCACAAGAAAACCAGAGGAGATTACAGAGTCCTCACAAGAGCTATCGCTTTTTGGGGGTCCGAAATAATAATAATAATAATAATAATAATAATAATAATAATAATAATAATAATAATAATATAGTGTTTCTGCTGGATCAGTTGAACAGATATGGCATGCTTCACGGTTATAAGATGATGCATCTGAAATGCGTCCAGGCTGGCTACGTGGTGACTCAAGAGACAGCCAGGGAATGTCTGAAAATACTGGATCCCCACGGAGTGCAACTACGGCGCCGGAATCGCCTTCGTCCAGTGATGATGTACACTCTACCTCAACTCTTTGGTGCTAGGTAGTACCTTAAAGAGGTATCCCAACAAAAGATACAGGCTTGCAGGGAGGAATGCCTTCAGAGAGGACCTGTGATAATACTGTGTTTGACATTTGTTGCCTTGCCATGGCAGAAAACACTCTTCATCCACCAACCTCTCCAGAGGAAGCTATTGAGCTTTACATGTTCTTACATGCTTACATAAGTGACCAAATTCTATAACTTGTTCTACTGGATAAAATGACTGATTGTCATGATTGATTGTTGTAAGCATCAGCCCATAGTCAAAATCAAAATATGTAATAAAAAACAGTGCAACAATGTTTTTCCTTCCCTGGGTGATCTACTGTGTTTGACAATATGCCTTCCTAACTGTTGGTGTCTTTTTTTTAACAGGTTATTTTCATTGCAGCCAAACAATTATATGTGGGTCAATGACAAAAAAGGGTTGGCAAGATGAGAAAATGTAAAAACTTTGAAAAAGCTTTTTTAAAGGCATCCTTGAGTTTAGTTAAAATGTATATTTTGTGTTATTGTACATTTCATTTGAAATGGGATTTGCACCATTTCTTTTTACAAAGACAGGACCAAATGGTTCTAAAATGTCAAGTGGTGTAACCACAAAGGAATGATACATATTTAATATTTCATCCACTACATTGTTTGAGTGCACTCATACAAATATAACTCCTATTTCAAAATTTCACCCAAAAATAGATTTTATTAGGATTACTTCTAAATTTAAATTGTGAATGTGTTATTGCAATATCAAGTGGTAGACGTGCTGAAAACAACTTTTGTTTTCTAAATAATCTTGGCCAAATTGTGTAAAGAGTCTTAAAAATGTGTTCCCCGTCTGTCGCTCTCTTCGACGTTGTGTCGGAGAAGCGACCCTAGGGGTCTCTCTTGAGCACCGAATATACCTCTGATCTATGAAAAAAGGCCAATGAGAAGTTGGCAGCTAGTATTTGCATACCCCGCCCCCGGACATACGGGTATAAAGGCGAGGAAATACTAGAGTTCATTCAGAAAGTTTCTTCGGAGCCGATGGTTGTGCATGCTGTTCTCATGAAATCACACCAGTTCCACTATTCCTCTGACGCTCTGCATGCTGTTAGATTGAGGGCGCATTACAGTGGTGATTTCTCCTTCTTGCTCGGCAGTGCAAATTGCCCCTGGGCACTTCAACAGTGCAGAAACCCAAACTCTAAGAGAGTTGTTTAAAAGAGTGATTTTCTCTAAAAGAGCAATACACAGCGGCGTTGAACGTCCATTTCAGGACGTGTCTTTTTAAAGACATGTTTCCGCCTCTGTGTAGTTTCTGGATGCGTTTGATTTCTACCCATCTCTGACGGTCTAAACACTGCCTGGCGTACCTGGGCTGCGATTACACGCAGGCAGCATTTTTGAATGGTCTATGTTTTCAGGGCTAGAACATAGCCATGTCAGTATTGCGGTCGCGCTTTATTTTATCATGAAAGTCACTTCAGCCGCCCCCGATTTGGGAACAATGACGGGATGTGTTTGCCGGATAAATCCCCGCGAACCACCCGCCTCCCCGGCACGCTTGCTTGCTCCCATCTGAGCTTGGGATGAGTGTGGCCCGCTTCGTGGCCGGCCTGCTGGTCCCTTGAGCTCCCAGAATTGGATGACGATAATCACCGCTGCATCGGAGAGCGTTACAGCGGCGTCTGATGTTGATGACTCATCTGCGCCGCCACCTTCGGGTCTGCACGCCCAGTCTGAGCCTGATGCACAGAGGTCCACTATGGTATCCCGGGTACCGCGAGCACGAGGCTGGACCGGAAAATCCCGTCCCCTCCCGCTCACGGCTACTTGATTGGTTCCACGGGCATGTGCGCCGCTCACAGCCGCGCCCCCCCCGCCCCAGGTTCCTTTCTTACCGGACGGGCATGATGAGCTGACGGCCACGCGCTCATCCACTCTCTCTACCCTCGACGGCGGAGTGGAACACGGGTACAAGGCCATTCCCCCGGTGGACAAGGCTGTTGCATTCCACTTATGCCCCGGAAACCCTACCACCTGGCGGGGTTGCCCTGTACTCCCTTCCAAGGCCTGAAGGACAACATCCTCGCTGACAGCGAAGGCCTACAGCGCCGCCGGACATGCCGCTTCCGCCCTGCACGCCATGGCCCTCCTGCAAGTCCACCAGGCCAAGGCGCTTAAAGAATTGCACGTGACAGCGGATGCGCTGTCACGACAACGCTTGCCCAGCGGAGAGTGGAGGCTTCACCCCCAGTCGGTCCAGCTGATTTGGGAACGGTTCGGCAAGGCCCAGGTAGACCTGTCTGGCTCCCAAGAAACCTTCCACTGCCTGCTCTGGTACGCCCGAACAGAGGCTCCCCTCAGGGAAGATGCACTGGCACAAGGCTGGCCCGCGGGACATGTCCAAACATGTCCTAATCAGGTCAGACACCAGGCCAAGGTGCTTAGAATTGCACGTGGGTAGCCCTGATCCCGACGTGCTGCAGGAACTGTGCTCAGCAACCGACCTCTCCCTTAGAGCCACGAAGGTCACAGCGCAGTCACTCGGGCAGGCGATGGCCACCCTCGTGGTCCAGGAACGACACCTATGGCCGAACCTGGTCGAGATGGGTGAGACCGACAAGGTTTGCTTTCTTGACGCCCCAGTCTCCCATTTCGGCCTCTTCAGCGACACCATCGAGGACTTTACCCAGCAGTTCTCGGCGGTGAAGAAACAGACGGAGGCAATCTCTCATATCCTGCCCCGCCGCAAGCCTGCAGCCATGGGCCATGCCCCATCTGCTCGCCGAGGGTGTCCCCCTGCGAAGAAGCAACAAGCTGCTCCGCCTTAACCTGGGCCCAGCTCTCAGCCCACGCGTCAAGCGCTCCGCAGGAAGCAGATTCCCCCGTCTCACGGACCCCCTCGAGGACAAGGAAGGCTCCCAGGCGCTCCTGAGATGGACGACCCAGAGCCCAAGACGTTAGCTCCGGAGATGGTAAGACCACTCCGTCCCCCGGTGGAGGGCCGGGAGGAGAATCTTCTTTTGAATTTATTTCATTTGCCATTCCCCTTAACCGGGGCAGCAGTGCCCAAATTTTCAATATAAGAGCTATTTCCTTTGCTCTGGGTCATCTGGCCCGCAAATGCCATTCTCAGAGCCTCGGGACGCGTTCTCGGCTCCCGACGGCGTACTACCTGATCCGCCAGCAGCGAAGCCCCGCCGGGCACTTCAAAAATACTCGTCCCCTTGGTGTCCCTAGCACGGAGATTGGATGTGTGGCTCTCACTTCCCAACCCTGTCACGCTGGCTGGACCTGACCATCCGACCCAGTTACGCAATTCAGTTTGCCAGACCCCCGCTTTTCGGCGTCCGCTTTTCCGCAGTACACGGCGAACATGCAAAATTCATGCGCGCGGCCTACGACCGATCTTGGACCTGCAAGTTTTCAACCGAGATCTGCTCAAACTCCTGTTCAAAATGCTCACGCACAAGTGTATCTTAACATGCGTCCAGCACCTAGATTGGTTCGCAGCGGTAGACCTGAAGGACCCGTACTTCCACGTCTCAATTCTGCCACAACACCGCCCCTTCCTACGGTTCGCGTTCGACGGCCAGGCGTTCCAGTACAAAGTCCTCCCCTTCAGCATGTTTCTGTCCCCTCGCATCTTCACGAAAGTCACAGAGGCAGCTCATGCCCCGCTCCGAGAAGCCGGCATCCGCATACTCAATTACCTCGACGACTGGCTCATACTGGCCCACTCCCGAGAGTTACTATGCACTCACAGAGACCAGGTGCTCAGGCACCTCAGCCGCTTGAGGCTTTAGGTCAACCGAGAAAAGAGCAAGCTCACCCCGGTACAGAGCATCTCCTTTCTCGGCATGGAGTTAGACTCAGTCTCAATGTCCGCACGTCTCACCAATGAGCGTGCGCAGTCGGTGCTGAGATGCCTTGCCAAATTCAAGCCGGGGACAACAGCCCCTCTAAAATTGTTCCAGAGGCTCCTGGGGCATATAGCATCCTCAGCTGCAGCCACGCCACTGGGGTTGATGCATATGAGATCGATTCAGCACTGGCTTCAGACTCGAGTCCCGAGACGAGTATAGTGCCATGGCACGCACCGTGTGACAATCACCCCCGCCTGCCGCAAAACACTAAAACCCTGGACAGACCTCTGCTTTGTACGGGCAGGTGTGCCCCTGGAGCAGGTATCCGACGCATCCTGGTCACTACCAACGCCTCCAGATTGGGTTGGGGCGCCGTGTGCAAAGGGCATGCAGCTGCGGGCCTTTGGAGAGGGGTCCCGCTGCGCTGGCATATCGATTGCCTAGAGTTGATGACTCTTTTCTTTGCCCTTTGGAAGTTTCTCCCGATAATTCGAGACAAACATGTCCTAATCAGGTCAGACAGCGCCTCTGCGGTAGCATACATAAATCGCCAAGGCGGTGTACGCTCCCGCCACATGTCACAACTCATCCGTCGTCTCCTCCTTTGGAGCCGGCAGCGTGCCACTCACATCCCCGGCAAGCTTAATGTGATAGCGGATGCGCTGTCACAAACGCTTGCCCAGTGGAGAGTGGAGGCTTCCCCCCAGTCGGTCCAGCTGATTTGGGAACGGTTCGGCAAGGCCCAGGTAGACCTGTTTGGCTCCCAAGAAACCTTCCACTGCCTGCTCTGGTACGCCCGAACAGAGGCTCCCCTCAGGGATGACGCACTGGCACAAGGCTGGCCCGTGGGGCTACGCAAGTACGCATTCCCCCCAGTGAGTCTTCTTGCACAGGTGCTGTGCAAGGTCAGGGAGGATGAGGAACAAGTCACACCAGTGGCTCCCTGTTGGCCCACCCGGGCCTGGTTCTCAGACCTCGTACTCCTCGCGACAGCCCCTCCCTGGCAAATTCCCCTGAGCAAGGACCTTCTTTGCTCTGGCATCCACATCCAGACCTCTGGAAACTCCACATCTGGTCCCTGGACAGGACGCAGAAGATCTAGCTGGCCTACCACCTACCGTCGTAGACACGATCAACCAAGCCAGAGTCCCTTCTACCAGGCAGCTCTACGCCCTGAAGTGGCGTTTGTTCGAAGATTGGTGTTCTTCCCGGGCGGAAGACCCACAGAGGTGCGCAGTTAGGTCAGTGCTCTTATTCCTGCAAGAGAGGCTGGAGGGGAGGCTGTCACCTTCCACCCTAAAGGTGTATGTCGCTGTTATCGTGGCTCACCACAACGCAATAGATGGCAAGTCCCTTGGTAAGCACGACTTAATCATCAGGTTCCTAAAAGGCACCCGTCGGTTAAATCCCTCCCGGCAGGGCTCTACAGTGCGAGTATTTCACTCGCATTTTCCCCTAAAAATAGACCTGTGCGAACTGGAAAAATTATTTACGAGCACAGTGTGCGAATATAGATTACAAACGTAACCCCCTCCCCCCTTTTTAAGATTAATTTTTTTTAATTACAAGACCCACATTCCACAAGCGGCTTGTGCCAACAACAGTAGAGTTTTCTGTGATGACGTGGTCCAGTCAGAGAGAGAAAGGTGAACAATGGAAAAAATGCGACATCGCATTTTATTTTCAGCGAAAAAGAGACGAGGAGAAAGAGGGATTTGGCGAGGGGGATTCACAAGGTTCAACTATTGAATTCTCTTCACAAGGTTTACACGAGACGGCTAACGTTAGGGATGCTGAAAACAATGTTAGCGAAGCTACCGTGACCCCAGCTGTCACTTCAACGTCCACTGTAGCTGGTGGAGGGAGAACATATAGAATCAATGCAAATTGGCTCAAAATGTTCCCATGGCTAGAGTTCGAAAACAACGTCATGTTCTGCAAATATTGTAGAGGGCAGAAACAGGTGGGCATCTCGTCCTTCGTGTCAGGAAACCATATCCGGAAATCGCAGGGGGGGTCTGGACCCCCCCATCTGAGGGTTGTCCCCCCCTAAAATATCAATAAAATATGTGCATTGTAAATAATATAATGATATATTCTTAAAATAATTGTTTAAGAAATAAAATAATACAAATGCAAACGGTGCAACAACAAAAACCCCTTGGTGTCCCCTTCAAAAATTGCTCTTGAGATGTTGAGTTGTTATGTTTATTGTCCCCCCCAACATTTTGATGACATTTTCACCCCTCCAGGAAACCCGCATCTGAAATAGTGATGGGTCGTTTGCGATCGATTCGGCTCTTGTAAGTGAACGTTGGGAGCCGGCTCGCACATCAGAATCTATTTATAAAAATATTTAAAAACAAATTAAGATACGAATAATCAAAATATATATATTTTTTTAAATAATATAGGCCTAAATGCTCAAGCGCACACATTAGTTCTGACTGTCCGCTCAGACTAAAAGCCTCACCTGTTGTTCCTGTCAATCAGACACGCAGTGTCAACCAATGAACCAAATATGCGTGAGGGAGGGCGGAGCCAACTTATGTTGTTCAGATTGTATTTGAATCGTACCTATCTGGACCGCACGCAGAGCTTTAGACGTTCTGAGCAGCCCTTTGTATGCTTTGGGGGACAGCGGAAAGGAAACGCTGTCTCCAAACTGAGGCTTTTCCACTGGGTAGTAGACGCCATTTCATTGGCCTATCACACCCAGGCCGTGCCCCCCCCCCCCCTTGTGGGTCCGAGCTCACTCAACAAGTGTTGCGTCCTCGTGGGTACTGGCCAGGGGTACCTCCCTGGCAGACATTTGTAGAGCAGCGGGTTGGGCAACACCCAACACCTTTACGAGATATTACAGTCTCAGGGTTGAGTCAGTTTCATCCTGTGTTTTCTCAGGTCAAAGCCAGTAGAACTCGGTAACACACTGATGGGCTGGCCGGGTGAATCGCTTGCATATAGCGCCCTTTCCCTCTGTTGAGATAAAATTGTGCGTCTTTTTTTCCCAGGAGATTCCACTTCTCAAATCACTGGTCGATTCCTCCCTAGACCTCATGGGTCCGCAGTTCAGCGGAGGAACTTGCCGACCCAATCCACTGCGGGTACTCAATCTACCCTGTACTAGAATAGGTGCTCCACAGGGTGAGGACTCCTACTCGGACTCCCCCTGTGTGTATTCTCCGCGATACGGTCCCCTTACGAAGCGGACCCGCGTTTTCCTTAGGTAGTTCTGGCAGCCCTCCGATCGCCGTGTTGTAGCAACACTCCCTCGCTGGGCTGGATCTACCACCGCGCCACTCCCACATGTCTCCTAAAAACACATGTGATGTATTCACCACTTTACCTCCCCGCCGGGTAGGTGTGGTCTCCGCAGGGTCTTTTCCTCCTGAAAGAATAGGAAATTGGGTAAGACCCCCTTCCCTCGATGCATGTAATGGCCCCGGCCATCTATTGCTCTATGCGAGAATCATAGGCTTAGCCCGTTCCCAGGTTGGCAAACGTCGCCTTGTTCCCCTGTCTAGGGTAACCAGAAGGACTCCGACGACTTTTTTGGGGCATTGGGGAATCTTTGAGCTGTTGTCTTCTCGTTTTTGTTTGTCCAGGCAGTATCGCCCCATACACTGTTATATAAGCGTGCAAGGTAGGCGTCCTCTATTTCTCTGATAAGTGATGTGTCGATCTGTGAAGACGTATTAAAAAATGTGTAGAGCTAGCTTTAAATGAATTGCCAGTTTTTATACTTTTATATACGTATAATATAGTATAATATACGTATAATATTTATATACGTATTTATATATATAAACAGACAAATAATTTTTTAAATATTTTTAATGTCATTTACGTCAACATATTTTTTTTATGAAATATTTTGCAATGCTTCAGAAACAGTTTTAAGCATGATACTGCATAGCTGCCTGTATCAACATAATTAATTGTAGCTTGCAGCATAGGCATTTGTTGTTGTTGAATTATTTAAAATAAACCTCATATAATCAATTTGCAATCATATTTTATACTACACAATGATGACTAAGACTTTATAGATATTACATTCATTATTAATTATTCTGTGAACACACATCAAACGATGTGTGTTGTGAAAAGCGCTATACAAATAAAAATTACTTGACGTGATATTTCAACTGTATGATTTTTTTTTCAAAGGATTTACAATGTCAATAATTTACTCAAAGTGCAACCTGACATTTTATAAGTCACATATGTATGCTAGTTATGAAATATGTGTAATGTTATGATAATATTCAAAAGACTGTCTATATATTCAGAAACTTTGTCTGAGAATGACCTGTAATTGACATCCAGATGGGACTAATAAAAGTCTAATAATCTGCACTCGTTGTAAAGCTAAATCTACTCATAATCAAAGGTCAATAAATATAAAATACACTGTATGTAAAGCATTTTTGATGCTAAAGTGAAAACTTATTGTGTATTTGTTGTCACAACTGTTCTAAAACTTCAAAATCTCTGAACCCAAAATAATTCAATTTACATGCTCATCCTAACCCTTACAAAATGTGGGATAGAACCACACTTTATGAATAAATACCTATGAACACTAATGAGATATTACATTTAGGTACTGTGTTGCTGCCTGGCCCACTTCAATACTCACAGCTTTGGCACTGATCTTCCTGTGGTCCCCAACAGCGGCCATTACATGAGCGATAACACCTTCTGCCTGCGGAATACATGTTCATGTTAATTCTAAACAACACTAGTTCACTAGGGATTTGTTTTTGATATCACCATACTATGTTCCCTCTCAGATTTGTCACTGATTAGGTTTAATTGACTGCTTTGTAATTACAGAGTGAGTGTAGTTGAGAGTGACCCCAAGCAACAATATCAACTCAGTTACGAGTGATTATATTGAAGAAATCATTAATTGATCCATGGCCTGTAATTTGTCAGGAGCTGCAACAAGACCCCAAAGCTACTGTACTTAAAAACTGCTCTCAATAGCATATGGCCACTTTATGGAACCATTTGTAGGTTGAAGAAAATGAGACTTGGAATTTGCGAATTCAATATTCTAAGCAGTTAAAGTATGTTATTTTTTTCTGTCTGAGCTTCTTTGTCTGTGCTGCAAAGCTCATATTTTTAACACCATTAAAACAAGAAAGTTGTGTACTAAGACTTCTAAGACTAACTGTCAATTATGCATCTTGAATACAAGGGTAATTTGTTTTGCTCCTTGTGGAAGATTTGTCCACTTGTTTTATAACCCTTGCTCAATGTATTACTTCTAATTACTAATGTGTCATGTAAACATATACTTCTAATAACCATGTCAGTGCAAGCAGTATATAATATAATGTAATAATGTTTGTTAATGTTTCATATTTTACATATATAAATATGTACATATGCAGAGTTAATGAATTAACACTCAAATCCTTTTAAGATGTATGCATTTCAATTTTATAACAAAATTACGAGTTATCAAAATTATCAAATTGAACTGAATAATCTTTAACTATATATATATATATATATATATATATATATATATATATATATATATATATATATATATATATATATATACACACACATCCTTGTTTCATCAGTAACTTGTTAGAAACAGCCCAAGCTGTGATATTAGTTCTAAAGTGACATTTCTGAATTACTAATTAAGGCTTGGTTGCTGCACACATTTGTTTCTTATGACCGTACTCAGTTTTTCATAATTGTTTTTTTATTATTTACTTGTTCATTGAACTGTTGTATATAAGCAACAATCACAGTCACAATCATGGCTTTAAATCAGCACTGATTACCTATGGCATTCAGCCTGCAGCCGAATATCAGCAGTGCTGATGTAGAGCCTTATCGCACTCTTGCTCATTTCATATATATATATATATATATATATATATATATATATATATATATCACACGAGCAAGAGTGTGATAAGGCTCTACATATACAGTATATACAATATATGGCCCAAACGCGTGTGTCCATTATTTATTATTTAATTAATAATTATTTTGTGAAACTTATTCATTTGTCTCTGGTTGATCACTTTGAGTATGTGTTTTGTTCTTTATTTATTGATAGTATAATTTTCATCGTATTCTATACGTTTTTTTATTCTGTTCATGTTTTATCAGGCTTAATCTTCAATAGAAGTGAAATCATAGTTGATGTTTAATGTTATGATAGCCTTGATATTCTTTATTTATTTATTTGGAATTGTTTATAGAGATTGTGAATTTTTATACTTCTGTAACATATTCGATTGAGATGATTTAACAAAAAAAAAAAAACTAAATGAGGACTTCAACTGACAACCTGTCTCCATTATTTACATTTTTATTAAACTGCTTAGAGTCCCACATTTGCTCAGGACATGCAACATACAGTATATAGGTCCTATTCATATCATTCATTTGATGTAGTTAAAAATTACAGAATTAAATTTGATGGAAATATTATATTATATCATAAATATTATAATTTGGCAAAAGGATGTTTTTTTTTTGTATAAAAGATAATATTTTAATTTATTTATCTTTTATTTATTAATTATTTTATTTTCATTACAGAATGAAAGCATGGACATGCACTTGACTGCACATCTGCTGTCTGTTAATTTATATGATTTACCAATCTGTACATTCTCTATTATTATAGCTTGGTTTTATTTTAAAAGCTCATGTAGGTACTCACATGTGTTCCCACTATTGTTATAGGGTACAACCAGAAGTTCAGAACGGGGGTTCTTGATGATATCTTGCCAGTGGATGGTGTCAGCATGGCACAAGAATTTATTCTGATCCACATATACACCTCCATTCAGGATTTCTAAAACAGACATGAAAGATAAATTAGAGATTACTTTTTAGTCATTTAGCCTATATCATAGCACAACCTATGTTAAATAAACACTTTTATGAGCATATAAAACACATTCAGTTAATCTTAAGTTCATTTTAAGGATACATTTACTCCTTTCTGTATGAAACAAATTTATTCCATGACTGATGAAATATGTGTATTGAAAATAATCTCTCTATTTTTTATCTCTCTAAAAAATGTCCCTAATTTAAGAATCACTTCAATTCCAGTGAAAGTTAAGGAGCTTATAAAAGATCAGGCGAGATTATGAACACAAGCACACAAATGTGTCTGTAGCAGTGGTGGAATGTAACGAAGTACAAATACTTTGTTACTTTACTTAAGTAAATTTTTCACGTATCTGTACTTTACTTAAGTAGAATCAATAGTGCATACTTTTGACTTTTACTTCGTTACATTTTACAGCAATTATTATACTTTCTACTCCTCTACATTTCTACAGCGTTCCATAAAATCAGTTTTTCTCCTGCCAAAACGTCTTCCTGACCGTCCGTCCGTCGCACGTGACGTTTGTCTCGCCAAGTTTGGTTGCCATAGATATGGGTTGCTATAGTACCAACGATTCTAGAACGCTAATCTTTGACCCAATCAGAGCCCTATAACTAAGGCTCTGGACCCAATCAGATCCTTCGATCCAAAGATTCTAGAGCCCGGCCCCTTTCGCTTTTCCAACGGCCGCATAGTCTGGTGTGGTCAGTCAGGGGTCACTGTGGGTGTGGTGCTTGCCCTTATCCGATGGAGTCTGAGCCTGAATCAATTAGCCACCCATGGCCGTATTTACAAGAATTATTCGAAATTACAGGATCAAAAAACGACTCGTGGAGGTTCCTATGTAAACTATGCCTGCCCCGAAAAAATGAGCTGCTGGCCTTCAAGAACTCTCCTTCAAATCTGAAGAAACATGTTGAGGTAAGCAATCTTGTTGCTGAGCAGAATTAATGTCATTTTCATTAAAAATGTTTGCCCATAAATCGCCACATTGACTTGATTGTGTAAGAATGTATTTTTTTTATACAAAAAATTAAATAATACATTAATGATTAACGTTAGCTAGTACTATGATAGTTAATGTCCCCGCTGCTTTTGCATGTTCATGTTGTTGTACGTTACTGCTATTAATTTTGGTTAGTAACGTGGTATTTATGCTGCAATCTTGCGAAATGCATCTTGACATATAGCAATCATAGTGAAAAGAACATGGTTATGGCTATTATAAATCCATCGTAGACCTAAATGCCGGGAAGATAAAGCTAACGTTAGTAGATTACTGGATAGCTAACGTTAATATTTTGCGGGAAACGGAGGGAGAGAGAGGGGGCACAGATGCGTTGCGGCTTTGAACTGGCTTTTTAATTAAATAAGAGCTATATTTTTTTGGGGGCTTTAGTCATGATTATATGGATGGTTATGGTATTTAGTAGATGCTTTTGTCCAAAGCGACATACAATAGTCATCAGTGTTTGTGTTTCCTACACATAGACTAATTTGTGGCGGTGCGCCACAGAATTGATAACACTGGCCGCCACAAATTGAAGTCTGAAGTTGTGTGAAAATTTAAATAGATGTACTATAAGCAGAGAATACATGTTTCTGTCAAATTAAAACTGATGCACTGAATCAAAAATGTTTACAGCCTTAAACATATGGTAATTAACAATTTTATTGTTAGAATATTAAAATGGTTAATGTACTGCAATTAACATGTAATATTTGTGTTACAGTTAAATAAATATTAAAGATGTATACCCAGTCTTCTTTGTTGGTTTTAATGGTATTTTAATGCTAATTAAGCTAATGGTGTTTAACTCTGCAGATAACCTTGATAGATAACCAGAATTGTAAGTCAGAATGTAAACTGGGCCACAGATGGTAAGCACAATTACAATGCCACAGCCCATACTGTTCTTTTTTAATTATTAGAATATAGACCTTAAGAGAATAAATTGTTATGCAAGTACTTTTACTTTTAATACTTAAAGTACATTTAAAATCTGGTACTTTTTACTTTTTAACTTAAGTAGGGTTGTCATTGTGGTACTTTTACTTTTACTAAAGTAAATTTGTCACTGGTTATTTGTACTTTTACTTAAGTACTGAGATTCAGTACTTCCTCCACCACTGGTCTGTAGAGATTGGGAATATATGCTTTATGTATAATAACTATATTCATAGACATTGTCTAATTGTGCTCTAGACATATGATGTAGCATGCTCTGGTTCATACAAACACACAGATAACCATCTTATGAATTAATCTTTGGCTCCAAGTTAATTTTTATGAGTGTACAGCATAGCCTAGCTGCAGATGCAGGACAAAAAAAAAAAAGACCTAATATAACATGAATAATTTTTCAAATTATTTACTCTACTTATCAATAGTATTTTTGTTCTCAAATTTCCAAGATCTAAGTCTTGGAGAACTAATTTCAGCCAAGTTAACCCAGCAGTGATAAAATGTCATGAGACTCAGCCATAAGACGGGTGGCGTCTGCTTTCTGTGGGACCAGCCTACTGGGGTGGTCTGTGGTGGAGCCAGTGTTGCTGCCGCAGGGGGACGCCCTTGGCGACAATCAGACAGGGGTGCGAGACATTGCGTTGCACCGGGCAGGATGTGTTGAATGGTCAAATCGTGCTTCCCTAATACTTACCGTCCACTGTATCGTGATGCACCGATATATCGGCTGCATACACTTTCAAGGTGGAGGGGGACAGCCGTCCCTCAAACTTTTCCTGCAGAAAGGAAAGCACTGACCCTACTGCACATCTCTGTGGGTCTTCACCTTGAGAAGAACACCACTGAGCGAACAGATGCCACTTCAGGCCTTCAGGGTGCCTCGTTGAGGGGGCCCTGGCCTGAGTGATCGTGTCTACCACCGCGGGTTGTAGGCCACTTAAGTCTTCTGTGTCCCATCCAAGGGCCAGACATGGAGATTCCAGAGGTCCAGTCGCGGGTGCCAGATGGTGCTCCGTCGCCGAGGAAGAAGGTCCTTCCTCAGGGGAATTCGTCAGGGGGGCTGTCGTGAGGAGCATAAGGTCCGAGATCCAAATCCGGGAGGACCAATAAGGGGCCACTAAGAGGATCTGCTTCTCGTCCTCCCTGACCTTGAAGTAGGCTCACTAGGGGAACGCATACTTGTGCAGCTCCAGGGGCCAGCTGTGTGCCAGGGCATCTGTGCAACGGTGATCAGGGCATGAGTGTACCAAAGTGGCAGTGGGAGTATTCTGGGGAAGCAAACAAGTCTACTTGTGCTTGACGAACCGAATCCAGATCAGCTAGACCTGTGCGCAAACAACATGTAACACGAGTGAGCTAGGATTAGCCAGTCCTCGAGATAGTTGAGGATGCAGACGCCCACTTCCCTTAGCGGAGCAAGGGCTGCCTCTGCGACCTTCGTAAAGGCGCGAGGGGACAAGGACAGGCCGAAGGGGGGGACTTTGTTCTGATATGCCTGACCCTTGAAGGCAAACCTGAGAAAGAGTCTGGTTCGAGGAGGAATCAGACATGGAAGTACGCGTCCTTCAGGTCTACCGCCGTGACCCAATCCTGATGCCAGACACTCGCTAAAATGCCTTTCTGCGTGAGCATCTCGGTGGGAGTCTGTGATGTACCCGGTTCAGATTGGCCGCAACCTGCCACCATTTTTAAATAACGATGAAGTAGTGGTAAAACCCCTTCTTTACCTCGGCTGGAGGGACAGGCTCTATCGCGTCCTTTCGTAGAAGGGGGCAATCTCCGCGCAGAAGGCAGCGGCGTTCTCGCCTCTAACCGCAGTGGAGCGGACGCCGTTGAACCTGGGCAGGGGCCTGGCAAAATTAATCGCGTAGCTGAGCCGGACGATCATGATCAACCAATGCGACGGATTGGGGAGCGCGAGCCACGCCCCCAAGCCCCGCGCGAGAGGGACCAAGGGAACTACAGCATCGGACATACCAGCAGGCGGGGCTTTGCGACGGGGCGGAGCCCGAGGTGCTGAGTCTAGAGACATCAAAGCACTTACCTGGCTCCTTGTGAACGCTCCTGGAACAGCCTGGGATGGGGAGGAAGATTTTTGTCCTCGTAGCCCATGGAGACCATCACATCAGGGACAGATTTTTGCAGGAGGCCCGCCTCTGATGCGCCATACCTTCCAGAGAGAGAAATGGTGCCCGGCAGTCATGATAACGACTAAGAAAAGGAAATAAATAACCTCCACTCGGCCCTCCACCGGGGGAAGGAGTGGTGCTCTTACCCGCTCCTGTGCAGCGGGTCTCCTACTTCCTGGACTACCGTCTCGGGGAACGCTTTGAAGCCTTTCTTGGGTTCTTGGTGACCGGCCATTAGACGGGTGGTGTCTGCTTTCTGCAGGTGGCTCGACGGCGGGGCCAGCCTACAGGGGTGGGCTGTGGTGGAGCCAGTGTTGCTGCCGCAGGGGGACACCCATGGAAACAATCAGACGGGGGTGCGAGACATTGCGTTGCACCGGGGCAGGATGTGTTGAATGGTCCCCGTCTGCCTTTTAACCACTGAGGATTGCTGGGTGAAATCCTCTACGGTGCCGCTGAATAGGCCAAACTGGTTCGTCCAAGTTGGTCCAAATGTGGCATTCCTGGACCACTAAGGTGGACATCGCCTGCCCGAGAGACCACGCCATGACCATCATCGCTCGGAGGGCGAGACCAGTCACTGAGCGCAGCTCCTGCATAAATCTCGGGTCAGATCTACCTTCATGCAGTTCTTTGAAAGCCACTGCTTGGTGCACTCGCAGGAGAGCCGTGGCGTGCAGGGCGGAGGTGGCCTGTCCAGCGGCACTGTTAGCTCAGTTGTGAGTGACGATGTAAACCCAGGGCCCTGAACGGGAGACTCGGACTGCTCCGCCAGGTGACGGAGTGCACCGCGATCGCCTTACCAACCTGGGGAGTCGCCGAGCACCCCCTGACAGCCCCACTGTCGAGGGTAGTGAGAGAGGATGAGCCTGCGAACCAGGTCCGGGCAGTAAAAGGTAGCTCATCACGTACTTCTGGGAAGAAAGGTACGGGGGCGGGGCATGGCCGTAAGCCCGCGCTCGGAGCCCCGGGACCAATCACTGGGCTGCGAGGGTTCAGGGGGGAGCAGAGGATTCTACTCCATCCTGACGCATGTGACAGACTGAACAAACTCACTCTGCGATGCTGTAATCGAAAGCTCATCCACTTCACGAGCCACGAACGCAACCTCGCCCTGAGACAAGCCGGCGGTCACTTCGTGGACTCTCTGGGGCAAACAAGCGTGCTGGGGAATGGGAGATCCGTGGGGGGTTTCCAGGTGGAGAAGCTCCCATTGAAATCCCCATATTGCCCCCAGCGCTAACCGACCCCACCTCATAACCGTGGGTAGAAGGACAGAGTCGGGGAGCCGCTGGGGTGGCTTTCCCTCTTACGAGAGAAAGCCGCGACCACAACGTTCCCTCACAGTGAGAGCATGATCCATCCACAAGTGCTGTCCCTGCGTGGGCAGTGCCCAACACGAGAGGCAGCGATACTGGCCGTGGAAAGCGGAGGGGTAACGATCGCAAGCAGGAAATATACACAAACGAAAAAGGCATCTTGAAAAATACGTTTTTCGTTTGAGCCACTCTTTTAGAGGAAATTAAACTCTTTTATGTGTTTTTATATAATATATGTACAGTATAATATAAACCATGGTGTGCGAGGTGGAGGACCGATGAAATGTGCCGTAGATCCAACAGCGTAGAGAGATGAATGGAGACGGCAGAGGAATTCAGCTCTGTGAACTTGCTCGCTCGGCTCTGAAGAAGATATCTGATGTGTGTTTGCAGCGTCACTCCTTTTATACCCGTCGACACATCGACACAACGTTGAGTTAGTGACAGATAGGGAACTTGATGACTGCTGAACAAAATTAATTGTTTAAACTTTACAATAATTTGCTTTCTTTGTGAGAGCAATTACATTTTTTATTCAACACTTGCAAGACATTGAAATTTGAGTGTGCCAGAGAAAAGGTCATGAATAGATCAACAGACTATATGAATACATTTTTTCACTTTGAAATTCACAGCTGGATATCTAGTCTGTGTGAGAAACACTTAATTCCATAATTTTTTCTTTGATAATTGTTTTTCTAAACATAATTCCCAAGCCTAGATGTAGAAAAATTCCTTTGACAACAAATTTCATAAATCTTTAATTTGAATGAGAATACCGGAGTGTTCTGAGCATGATAAATTAAATACCTCTGAAGTAAAATTAAATGAAAGGGGAGAAAATATATAAAATATTAAGAAGTAATTTGAAGGGCAAGCACTCATTGCACACACTGTTACCCTTATCAACAGACATTATAGGACCCCCACTTGACATTAAGTGTCTGGTTCCATTTTTAAACACAGCTCATTCCATTCAATGGCACAACAAAACTGAGGATAAAAGCGGAGCAGAGCTTTCATTGCTGAATACCAGTACATAAAAGTTGAAAAGTCTTCTTAATACTCTACTATATATATAAAAAGATAGCTGTTTATCTGATTAAGTATTAGAAAACTGTTTGTCGTGAAATTGAAATGTGTAAAATCTTGACAAAAAGTCAAAATGTATTTGTAAAATTTTACAAATACATTTTATTTCCTGGCTATTTTGAGGCCAATAAAATAAATAAATAAATAAACATTGCATCCAAATTTAAATTAACATGCAGCTGTGCCATAACCAATTAATGTTTATAAGACAGAAGACGCAGAAAAAAAATTATCATTAACTCAATACAAATTTGGGAGCCTTCACTATCAGTCTGTTTAGGTGCCCTGTTTTATAATAAAATACACATCTAAAATTATTTTCAATAGATTTGACATCAAATATAATTTGCTTTCCATATGAGAAAGAAATTTAATAATAAAGCAAAATAAAAACGTCAAAGCCAAAAGCACTTGAGAAAGCCATTTAACAAATTCTCTGATCATTTTAAATGGGGAAAATCATCTCTAAATTGCAGATTAAAATCAATGAGACTGGAACACCTGAGAAATGTTTGCATGCAGATGCTTTTTGGGGCTACTATACAGTCCGTGATACTCAACATCCTATGAAAGAGGTCAACATCTCACTCCTTATTCAAAACATGTTTTGAATATGGTTTTAATGGCTTTATTTGAGTATTATCCAGGATGACGATGAGTCTGCATACATAAGGGAGGTTAAACAGCTGGCTGTCTGGTGCAATTAAAACAACATGGAGCTGAACATGCTCAAAACAGTGGAGATGATAGTGGAATTTAGGAGGAATACCCCAACACTGACCCTCACCATTCTGAACAGCACTGTGGCAGCAGTAGAGTCATTCAGGTTCCTGGGCTCTATACCATCTCACATGACCTGAAGTGGGAGACCCACTGCTCAGCAGAGGTTGTACTTCCTTCACCAGATGAGGAAGTTCAACCTGCCACAGGTGCTGCTGATACAGTTCTACTCAGCAGTCATTGAGTCTGTCTAGTATGTTTCAGCTATGAAATTGGACATCAAAAGACTACAAAGGACAGTTCGGACCGCTGAGCAGATGATTGTTGACCCCTGCCCTCCCTTCAAGAACTGTACACTACCAGAGTGAGGAAAAGGGCTTTAAAACCCACACCTGACCCCACTCACTCAGCCCATTATCTCTTAGAATTGTTGCCTTCTGGCCAGTTCTACAGAGCACTGAACACCAGAACCATTTATCGCCCAAGAGAAACATAAGAACTGTTCTTCGGCACAATAACTGTTTTTTACCATAAGGCTATCCACACACACACACACACACACACATTATACAGTCTTATTGTGTATATATACTTATATTTTCTATTAACTTTTTTAAGCTTCTGTCACCAAGACAAATTCCTTGTATGTGTAAACATACTTGGAAATAAAGCTCATTCTGTTCCTGATTCTGATAAATTTTCTTCTCCACATCTACATTTCAGGATTATGATGATCCTTCATTTATATATATATAAATTGTTTTTATCAATTTCATTATGAAAGAGGTTTAATTATTTGTCTTAAAGTTTTTAAGGCAACAAGTCTCCGTGAGTACATGAGGACACTTCCTTATATCCTCCTCAGAGGCTACAGAGTAGCACAGTGATCCATAGCCCTCTATTGCTGCTGCTCTCCACCACTCAGCCACCTATCGACATTCAGAATTCTTCTCATTATTCAACCACTCAGAGAGAAGAGTTTGGCTTGTGAAGATAAGAGGCTGCCACCTCACAGAGGGCATGAACTGAACCTTTGTAAACTGAGCTTGGCAAAACACCCTTGCTATTCTGATATTTTTTGAAGTCCTTTTTTATTTTTAATCTGAAGATGATCATTGGTCTAAAAAAAGGCATTGTGGAACCTCAAGCAAATCATAGGATCTTAACATGATGATTAAGTGTAGTTTAATGTGATGCTCTTGTTGTAAATACTTTTTACATATGTTTGCTACAACAATAATAAATTAATTTGAAATTTTGCATAATTCACCTCCACGATGCGGATGTGCCAGTGCTTAATGGTGTGTTCTGGGTGGTTGTTAGGGGGTTGATTACAGGTCCAGGTGAAAAAAGCCCAATCCCCAGTCTCTACGATATTCCTTAAATTGCTTGGGTCCCTCATTCGCAGTCTATGGGATATTTTTCACCTGTTTTTTTGTCTGCCAGGTAAAAAGTCTGATTTCTTATAGCACAGTATAACACAAGTATATCACAAAACTACACAAAATGTTGTGCTCTCATTCACAGTTTGAACCTATATTTGAACAAGGATCGATGATACTCAACAAATATTATTTTTATGAAAAAGTAATTAATTTGAAAAAAGTTTTTGTTTCATTCAGATTGAATCAATTTCAATGAGCCAACATAATTTAGTTAAATTAGTTCAAATCAATGTATTATTGTAGTTTTAACTCAATTTCATTAGGTTCATAAAACCCAAGTTAATACTGTTTAATTTAATAATTTAAATTAATATATTAATTTTATTAATAATAATTATATGCCATGTGTGCAAGTGTAAGGACAGTGAAACTGTTGCACTGTCAATTTGATAGCGACTATTTATGCGTCTCGTTTTGTGTGTTATGTTCTTAATTTTATTCATGTCTTAATTTCAAGTCTTTTATAATGAAGTAGATCAATTCCTTGTTCCTGTTCCTTGTTTTGTCATGTTACCCTCATGTTTCATGTTTTTTTTTATCATTGGTTAATGGTTCATTGTCTTGTTATCTTGTTATCTAGTTTGTCATTGGTTCTTTTATTATTAGTTTTGTCACCTTATTATTAGTTCAGTCTTGTCATTTGTTGTCTTGTTATCTGGTTACCACAGGAAGAGTATATATAGCCATCATGTTTTCGAGTCCTTTGTTGAGTATTGTTAATGTAACAACGTGTCAGTCTTCATGCAATTAGTCCAAGTCCAAGTCCAAGTCCAGTCTTCTGGTTTACTGTATATTCCGTTTTGATTTCACTTTGGACTCACGTTTTTGGATATATTGCACTTTCTAAAATAAAACTGCACTAAAACTGGGTTCTCACATCTTTGTCAACTCATCGTCATCCTGTTCAGTCTGCCTGCATCGTTATAGAAAACTTGACCGACAATATAAACCCAGCAGTTCAACTAATGTGTCTCTGCCAAGGTAAGCATTACCTTGAGGAACATGTGGAGTTTTTGTGGCTCTGTGACCAGTTAGAGTTTGGAGAGGTTTCCCTAAAGCTATTTTTTCATGCGGGCTTAGAGGAACCTCTCTATTCTATGATGTCCGGAGGCCTTGGGCTCTGGTTCAGTATATACTGTATACTTCATCATTTGGCTGATGAAGAACTCTCTCCCCTTACAGTTACCACCATGCCAGAATCCACCGCACTTCAGAATCTACCGCCATAATGCCCACACTTGCCACGGTCCACTGCCATAGCACCACCGTCTACCACGGTCAATGAGCCAGTGTCCACGCGTGCCATGGTCAACGAGCTAGCGACCACACCTGCCACGGTCAATGAGCAAGCTCCTACACATGACATGGTCAACGAGCCAGCACCCATGCCTGCCACAGTCCCAGATCCCACTCCTGAAGCCTCGTCCGTCCCAGAGCCCACTCCTGAAGACTCATCTATCCCAGAGCCATGTTGTCTCACCTGTCACGCCAAGCCAAGTTGCTACGTGTACTTCGTCAAGCCCTTCATGATCACATGGGAAATTGACATGTTGCTTCCGAATGTTCCAGTTCCTTGAAATCAACCCCATTCTGACGTTACTGACATGTCTCATCTGCCTTCAGACATTTTTGCATACATTCAAAAGTGTCTACCTTTTCCTGTGGTGCTACTAATAGCATGTTTTTTAGAGCATCCTCAGAGACATGAGTTCTGGTCCCATGGAAACCAGGAAGTAATTGTGTTCACAATTGTAATGAATGATAAACACAATTTGGAGGTTGCATTTTCCCTCCAAATCTAAATTTTTCAAATCTAAAATGTGGTGGTGTCGTAGTGGCTAAAACACAGGGCTGTTAATCAGGAGGTTGCTGAGTCGAACCCCACGGCCACCACCATTGTGTCCTTGAGCAAGGCACTCAACTCCAGGTTCCTCCGGGGGGATTGTCCCTGCAATAAGTGCACTGTAAGTCGCTTTGGATAAAAGCGTCTGCCAAATGCATAAATGTAAAGTAAATGTAAAATATGCATTTCTGCTGACTGTGTTATATGATTTACATTAAAAAATCCAACTTGTTTTGGCTCCACTCTGTGGATATGCATTCAAGATAACTTCCAGATTCAGCCACTAGGTGCAGTGGTTTGGATTTAGTGAAGCAAAGACCGATTTCAGCTGAATAACTTTTGACCTATTGTCACCAAATTCACAGTAAGATCCATCCATCCATCCATCCATCCATCGTCAACCGCTTATCCTGTGTACAGGGTCGCGGGGGGCTGGAGCCTATCCCAGCTAACATTGGGCGAAAGGCAGGGGACACCCTGGACAGGTCGCCAGTCCATCGCAGGACAGTAAGATCAGTTTATAATTTTGTGATTAAACGTGTTGGCTTCTGAAATGATTCTTCATTTCTTTTTCAGCTTATCATTTTGTTTTTCCATCATTCTATGTGAACACATTAAAGACAGTAAAGACATTTCTTTCTGAGAAAGTCTCTTAAATATAACAGTTTTTTTTTTTCATGTTGCACTGGCAGATTTGTCACTTGTTTTAAGTATATATATATATATATATCTCACTAAATGTATTAAATAACCTATTATTTACTAACAGACATTGCAGTATGGGAGCTGTTGTGTGCTAAAAAGATACTGGAATATGCCATTTTAAATGTATTTAATTTTTTTATTATAATTGTTTAAGTAAAAAAATTACCCACCTTCACCAGAATTTCTCAGATTCTTTGCCTCAAGATTTGCTGACGTTTCATGGGGGAATGTTTAATAAAAAGTGAAGCTACATTTGCATTTGAAGCTGTGAGATGTTGTGTAGTTTAAGCATTTTGCTGCATAATGATGATTAGATACATTATTAATGGGGCTGTTTCCTCTCCCAGGCTTCTAAGCAATAGAGCCGTGAGATGGCATTAGTACTAGTCTCTTAATTTAACTTTAGCCTTTTCAATTGTAGGCAACAATTTCATAATTGGCTTCCCAGCAAGCATGAGTTCTTTTTTATTGTAAATTATTATAAAATAATTACATCAAATAATTAATTATTATTATTATTTTATGATATTACATGGTATACACTTAAATATTTTACATGACTGCAATTGCATTAGGTTAAGTTCTCAAATTGTGATGAATGCTTACAACACTCAAAACCCTACACTCCAGTAATGTTGTTATGAATCAGGAGTCATATGATAGTGATGCCTGTATATACAACCAGAATAGCTGATACGCCTTAAACTGGTTTAAACTGGTGAAACCATATGGAAATAAGGATTTCTGTACCGTATTATGGCATAAGCCTGTAAAATATTAAGCTTAACAAGACCATATGAAAATGTTTTGCGATAAACATATCATGTTTATCATCAGAGACTCCAGCCACCCGAGTCATGGGCTGCTCTCACTGCTATCATCAGGCAGGCGGTATCGCAGTATCAGGACCCGTACAGCCGACTACATGACAGTTTCTTCCCCCAAGCAATCAGACTTTTTAACATTTGATCTCTCATGATCAATAATCAGCACTGCACTTTATTAATCTTATATCTCACACTGGACTGTCATAATTATATTCTCCTCAATACAACTACTGTATATATATTTTTATATACTCTTTATTTTTTATTGTATGAGTATACTATATTGGTATTGTTTACTGTACATTGTATATAATTATTGTGTAAGTATGTGTACATTTGATATGTAAATTGTGTTGTGTAAATATGTTGTTTATTGTAATTGGTATATGTCTCATCACTATCATGACTGCTATGTTGCTAGGAACTGCACACAAGACTTTCACCTACTCTTGCACTTGTGTACATGGTAGAGTGACAATAAAGTGATTTGATTTGATGTGCCTATTATAACATTTTTGGATAGATTACAATAAGTTACTCTTGCATCAGGCACATCACATTTTATAGAAATTTTACATATACTGTATATTATTGAAAGCATTCTGGATCAATTACTTGTGAATCTTGTTTACCTTGCTCATTTAAAGATGTATGCACAAATTTCCATAAAATGGAATTGAGCAATTTAATAATAAAAATAAATAAATAAACAAAATAGTGTTGTCACGGTACCAAAATTTCAGTAGTCGGTACCAATACCAGTGAAATGTCATGGCACTCGATATAATTTTCGGTACCAAAGCAAAAACAGGTTACTAAACAACACTCTTTTATTAACAAAGTCTACAAAACATTAGCAGCAGAACTAAGAACAAAAATATGCCATTGAGCAACACTTTAATTTAAATATATAATTTTTTAATTATAAAAAAACTGAACAATGTATGCTTAAACAAGAACACTTATATAATATTTGCTTCAACTTTTGCAACTTTTAATTTAAATTTTTACCAAGTACTAAAAAAAGGCCTAAATAAACAAGAATACAATATAATTAATAAAAAACTATTTCCAAACTAATGTGCAAAGTGCTCTCTTATTAATAAAGCTGCATATTGCCAATTTTCTTCATGATAAGAAATACACTGACATATATTATGATTAAATAAGTGGCGAGCAATCGCGTTCTATGATGCGGGATGAGTTCCCCGAGGCAGAGTCTCTCTCAGCTGGCAAGCCGTTTTAACTTTTATTCATTTCCAGGATATGAATCCTTGATATCAACAATTCAATTTTCACTAGTTAAAATGAAAGTTATTGATATCAGGAATTCGAAATCTACTAGTAACAATGGCAATTCTTGATATCAACTATTACATTTTTACTAGTTAAAATGCTCATTCTAGATATCAAGAATTGTATTTCAACTAGTAAAAACTATAATTCTTGATATCTGTAATTGTATTTTCACTAAAAAAAAGTATTACTAAATTTTAATAAAAATTGTATTACACAAAAAAGGTAATATATGAGTTTTGGGGGGCTCTTATTTTGGAATTCAACATCAGAATGTCCTGAAACATTGTAGTTCACAACTTGAGAAGGTGTCCTCCCCACCTGAGGTAAAATTGGTCTGTGGAAACTAGGACTTTTATTTTTATGATTTTCTGAATGTATGGACAAAAAAGGTAATATATGAGTTTTGGGGGGGCTCTTATTTTGGAAGACAACATCAGAATGTCCTAAAACATTGTAGTTCACACCTTGAGAAGGTGTCCTCTCCATCTGAGGTAAAATTGGTCTGTGGAAACAAGGACTTTTATTTTTATGATTTTCTGAATGTGTAAACAAAACATCTAATATTCGAGTTTGGGGGGCTCTTATTTTGGAATTCAACATCAGAATGTCCTGAAACATTGTAGTTCACACCTTGAGAAGGTGTCCTCCCCACCTGAGGTGAAATTGGTCTGTGGAAACTAGGACTTTTATTTTTATGATTTTCTGAATGTGTAAACAAAACATCTAATATTCGAGTTTGGGGGGCTCTTATTTTGGAATTCAACATCAGAATGTCCTGAAACATTGTAGTTCACACCTTGAGAAGGTGTCCTCCCCACCTGAGGTGAAATTGGTCTGTGGAAACTAGGACTTTTATTTTTATGATTTTCTGAATGTGTAAACAAAACATCTAATATTCGAGTTTGGGGGCTCTTATTTTGGAATTCAACATCAGAATGTCCTGAAACATTGTAGTTCACACCTTGAGAAGGTGTCCTCCCCATCTGAGGTGAAATTGGTCTGTGGAAACTAGGACTTTTATTTTTATGATTTTCTGAATGTATGGACAAAAAGGTAATATATGAGTTTTGGGGGGCTCTTATTTTGGAATACAACATCAGAATGTCCTGAAACATTGTAGTTCACACCTTGAGAAGGTGTCCTCCCCATCTGAGGTGAAATTGGTCTGTAGAAGCGAGGACTTTTATTTTTATGATTTTCTGAATGTATGGACAAAAAAGGTAATATATGAGTTTTGGGGGGTTCTTATTTTGGACTTCAATATATCATGCAGTGACAGGTTGTGAGGTGTGCTAAAATCTTTCTTTCTTTCGTTCTGTCTTCCTTTCTTTCTGACAGACAGACAGACAGAATAAATGAATGCATGTGAAATTGCCTTAGCAGGAATTAACTTGTTTTAGTTCTGACGGTCATACTGCAATAACCAGTGTATACGCGCACCGCGAAATATAGGTGCGGCTAGTTTGACCGCTCATTTCGAAGTGGCGGCTGGCTTGACGCAGTATTAAGTTTGACGTGTTTCCTCCTTTCATCAGAAAATTGCGAAAGCAGCGTTTACAAACAGGTTTTTGCTGATCTATGATGTTTCCCTTTTCATCAGCCTCAAATGCAAATAATTTCCAAACCTGGCTTTTTCCACTTTTCATTTCGACATGATTCAGTTGAGACTCTGCAGTAGCTTTGCTTGCCACAATCTTTTGCTTGTTGTGAGCGTTCGAAAGTTCCCGCCTCTGCGTGGGTAGCCTATCGGGTAGACCCGGTACTCGGTACCCCAGTACCTTCAGAAATTCTGGTATCGTAAATAATTTTTTGTTTGAGTATCGACTTGGTACCGGTATTTTTGACAACACTAAAACAAAATATTATAAGTTTTATAAATTACATTTTGTTAAATTAAATTTGATAGAATTTTGTTGTGAAATTGAAATGCATAAATATTAAGCAGTGGCTTAATTCTCTGGGTCAGCAAAACCTTCTCTGCTGGCCTAACATGCCAAATAAATAAATATTATTTTATTATTTTATTCATTCTTTCATTCTCAATCACCTTTATCCCTTTGTATTGTTAACCGCTTTCCACTCTTAATTAATCTACAAACAAATAGAGAAAAACTAAAAGTTTATCCATTCAAAATGTATTCCTTGATGCTTACAAATGAAGTGCAACAGCTGTTTCACAAATTGCATGCCTGAAGCTGAGCTCATTAGCAGAAGCTGCACATGAGTCTGAGCTCCACCCTGTCAGGCCTTCAGAATTTCCACAGAATCCCTCAACAGTGCAAATGAATGAGCAACTAAAGTCAGATTGTCAGATTCATCAGCCAATCAGATTGATTTATTTGTTCTTGGTGGGTGTGTTCTTTAGGATATGTCCCGTTCGAGGCCTTCTAGCTAGCATTGAGTGACGCAGTCATGCTTTAATTGATGTATGTAATTTGAAAGCGAAGAGCGCGAGATCGTCATCACTGCTGCTTTCGCCGTTGAGAAAGAGATCCTTATGGATTAAAACACAAGACGTTCTGCATGACCATGTGATTGCTGAATTTATTAAACAGGAGGACGGATTTTCACTTCAAGTAAATTAAGTGTTTTTTGCATTGCTACAGCAACGTCAGGAGTTTTCTAAGTGCAAATTAGACTGCTTGAGTATTCAGTGTCAGATCAAGTTTTGAAAATTACTGCTGCGTTCCATTCTACTAGGAAAAGTGCACAACTAAATTTATTGCAAAAAACATTTAAATCGCAAATATTATTAGATAGATTTTTCCAGGTATTATAGACCTTCTTGGTAGATTCATATGAAAAATTATGATTTTTGATAGTCGTGCTGCAGTTAAAATTAAGCTTGCTTGAGCATTAAGTGTTATTTAAAGTTCTGGATTTCGTGCCTGGACGTGTTTTTATAATGTCAGTTGGTATTATTAGTTTACTGCCATGTAATGTATGATAGGCATAGCGTGTTATTCATTGTGAAACTGTGTTATCTTAATAGCATGAATCGCACTGAAGGCCTAGACTTAAAATGCATGGCCCAGGACTGATATTAAGAAAAAGACTAAAATATTTATAGTGTATTTGTGTAACATGATTTGATCTATCATTCATCTCCTTAGCAAGCACTACTAAATATACACACACATCCAGCTAAAAAAGGACTGGCTAAATATACAGACATCCCAAGTCTCCCGGAAGTTCCGGGAGTCTCCCGCGTATTGATAGCGGCTCCCTGATGCCCGCAAATTAGTTAAAATCTCCCGGAATCAAGAGCGAGCGAGCAAGAGCGGTTAGACTGTGCTCCAAACCGTGTAGCGCGCACGGCAGAGAGGGAGAGAGCGAGAGACTTTGCGTGTGTGTGTGCATCAATAAGTGACGACAGAGAGCATCCTGATTGGCCTGTTTAGGTAAGTCAACCAATCAATTGTCAGTGTGGGTGGGCTTTTATCTCTTCTCCCGAACTTAATTAATCAGGACAGTGTATCTAGACACAGGAGCGCCATGGCAGAGGGAGAAGATTCCGTCCGGGATACCTCCCTGAAATGACTTTTTGCAGGTTGGGATGCCTGAATATATTGCTGAACAAAGCCTTGTTTGTTTACATTGCAAAGCAATGAAAAGATCATATATATCAGACAAAAGAGAACACTTGGAGGAATCTAAATCCTTCTTTCAAATTACGTTTGGATAGTGATTTACCCTTTTTGTCTCCTTTACATTTTCTAACCAATAATAGACTTTCTGAAGGAGGCTATTTATGTTTTAGCCAATTCAGCCATCATTATGCTTCCTGTCTAACCTTAGATCTATTCTTCCTAATACATTTCATTAAATTTCTTGGTGTCAAATAACTGTCAGCATCCATATTTATAAAAGCAATACACATCAAAGGATGTTCCAGCTAATATTGATTCAAGGGCTGCCAGGAACTTCATAGACGATGAGGGTATTAACAAAACTGAATATTTACTACAACTGCTGCCAAACTGATTTACATGTCAAAATGTTAGATGACAAACCACAAAGATCTAAACTGATTACTGCAACTTAATCCACTGAGGAGTCTAACTGTTAAGCAGCTTGTGGTTCTGGACTGACTTGCCCTGATCCTGTGATATCGTTGAGGCAGTGTACATTGCAAATGTACTGTATTACACCCATTCAATGTTGGCTTGATTTATTGATCTAGTATGCTACTAGTGATAATACCACCTAAGTAACAACTATAATTTGTGATGACAGACCATCTGTGCACCTGACAGCTTTACCTTGAGTGAGGGTGATTGCACTGTTATTTGGGCAAGCAACACTCAAACAAATGAAACATCATTTTCTTTTGTATTATTAAATCTTCTTTCATTTCAAAAATAAATTTCATGGTGAAACTAAGCATAATGCTATAATTAAAATAAAGCATTTTCTTTGTACTTTGACATGCATATTGCACATGTCTAACCAGACTGATCGCCAGGGCCATCAGGATTTATGGACAGGGGAACAACATTTTCCAAATTAGGAGACTTTTACTGTGCAGAGTGCTTTTACGCTGCTTGTACATGCTCATTGCCAAACTAAATATGAAAAACTAATATTCTAATAAAGGGTGTTTTCTTACTCTTATTGATTTTGGATTTATCTATTTAAAAAAAAAACAACAACAACAAAAACAGCAACTCCTACTTACTGCCCTCATCCACACCCACTCCAGCACGGTCAACTTCCACCCACCCATCCTTGTGTTACTCACTCGCTGTTTAGGGATGCTAGTCTCTACCTCAGTGGACCTGGTGGAGATGCTCATCTCTCCCTCAGTTTCTGATGGAGGGTGATATCATAGGAAGAGTCTGATTATTTTTTTGCTGACTTCAGGCCTAAGAATGAGCAAATTACAAGCTTTAGTAATTCCAACCGGTTGCAATATAATTGCCTTATAAGTAGGGATGGGTATCATTAGGATTTTATCAATACTATTACTCTGATTGATACGCCTTATCGGTTAGTTTTTTTATCAATTATTAAATAATTGATAAAAATATATAATTTTTTAAAAGAATGTTGTTTCTAGAGTAGCAAAATTAATGTTTACAACAAAGTCACTACACTGTATAAACTCAATATCTCACTGGAAACATATCTAAAATGTCAATAAAATGATTGTATGCAATGGCTGTGAAGAAAGCAGGGAAGGCTGTCATCAAGGGGCCATGTTTGATGTCAATCAAACTGCGCACATGTGGGTCAAGTGCAGGTGGACCTGTCACCATCTTTGCTGCCTACATAGCGCCAGGGAAAATTGCGATGTTTATTTTTTTATTTAGTGAAAATGACTTCGCAACATTGGTAACGTGTCCCACATTAACATAGCTACTGTTTGTCCTACATTTGGTTTGTTGGGATCTGGTCACCCCTAGTGTGTGTGTGTGTGTGTGTGTGTGTGTGTGTTATGTGCTGCAGCGTATTTCGATTGGTTTTCTTTTCTCCCATTTCATCTTCACTGTCATGATTCTTAGGTTCAGTGATTGGTTATTCATCCTGTCAATCATCATTAGTTTACGTGACAACTTCCCCCTCAAGGAACCAATCCGGACTCTCCTTCTCTCTATAAAACTTGGAAGTGACAACACTGAAGGAGGCTTGTTTATCTCTCTTTTGTCTTTGGACTTGTAATAGCTACTTTGTGTTAGTGAGACAATCATTTTTGTTACTTCATGTATCTGTTGTGCATTGCTTCACTTTGATCAATTATACAAAAACTAACTTTTTGGACCTTGAGAGTGGGGATAGGGTAGTATGTCACGTGATCTACACTACGCTACGTAGAATTTGAATTGTCTAAACACACCAGGTAAGGAGCGGGTGCTACCCTCTGTTTTTTTTTTGTTTTTTTTGACTGTGGAATAATTAATGCTTCTCAACAACTTCTCTGGTGATGTAATGTGGAATAATGAAGGCCTCTTTTATGTATCTCTTGTTGGGGGTAGCTACAGCTGCTCCCTGCTCTAAAGATGTTCTAAGGAATGTGTTTTTGTCTCACGTTTCGCACATAGCTCAAACATGTATGTCACCCCCATATAAGGTAAAGAACTATTTCATTGGTGAGGGTCCAGTGGAATGTGGTTTTCTGGACAATAAACGTGGAAGAAGGATTTGATAGCATTGGTTATCTGTGTCAGTTCTTTCTTCCCTCAGCTGAGCCGTATCGAGACGGGGATTGCAGATCAACAAATAAATTAAATACATTGGATGACAAAATTATCTAACAGTTTGGGGGCTCGTCCGGGATCTCTCCAGACAGGTAAGACTGATTTAAGTATCAGGTATTCCTGTCTGATGAGAGATTGAATAAAATTGAATAAAACTTAGTTTAATTTGGCTCGATATTAACTCCGTTAATAACTCTGCTCGGGGGCCCCTTCAGAGGGATGAATTTGCCTTATTATAAATAGGAAGGAGGGTTTTTGTTCTATTATAAATAGGAAAAACCCCACGACCGCAGCAGCAGTTTTAAGGATATCCTTATTCTGGTATGAATAGGAAGAGGACGGTAATTGTCCTAAGGAAAAGACGGAGAGAATTTGATCTGCATTATTGATCTGCAGGAACCGTGTCGATTGGGAAATTGTTTGTATTATTATTATTATTATTATTAAAAGGGTGACATTATGGGACAGGAAATAAGCCGCCCGTTATCTAAGTAAAATCCAAATAATGGATGTTTTGAAATAAATAATATTATAATACTGAGCCATCAGCAATTTGGCTGGGTGGTCAGAGAAAGGAAAAAGGAGGAAAAAAAAGAAAAAACGTAGTTAGATCAATTCAGGAGTAAATCCAAAATCTATGGTTAAAAAAGGGTGAACGGACCCTCAGTGAGATTATAAATATATAGTAATAGTGTATATATAGAATCATACGATGAGTGGAAGAAAATAAAACTATTCTGGGACATAGGTCCTGAACAAAAAGAGACTAATTAAATGCATGCAGCGGTCTCTGTTTCAAAACAAGCCGCCTAAACATGATATTATAGTGAACAAAGCTTTAACCCCTAGCTTACCAAAGACACCATGCGCACTGTTGTATCACGATTTAATACAATATAAAGGGTAACTCATTCGCTGCAGCCGCGGACGTATTCGATTCAGATTCAAAGAAAAATACGAGCAAAGATACAACAGCTGCATTTCTTTAATCAAGTGCCCAAACGGATATAAAATCGTTTCAATAACATTGTCAGAGACGCTGAATAAATGCAAAGAATTACTATATAAAACCGCATACCTTTATCATCGAAACTGCCGCATTTAAAAGATCATTTACAGCGCATTGCTATGAGGGCTCTATTACAGCACGCACTCTGAACTCTGTGGGAATGAATGGCATTCCTGTGAAGTGTAATATGACACCAAAATTCCCCGTAACATCTCCAGATAACACAAACTTGTTTAAAATGCATGATTTTGCCTGACTCGTCTGTAATCCGATGCATAAAATTGGGAAAAATAACTTTTGATTCTAACTAATTACAATTACTGTTTCCCTCAGTATATTTTCAGTCTGTGTATACAGGACATTACGGAGAAGTTTGCAGCTCAACGTCTGACAACACTTCTGCTGCGAAACAGGAAATGCTCAACGTAGACCCAGCGCTATGGGCCGCCCACAAAGATGAGGCGGGCTTTATTGATGTAAGACCATATGTTGCCAAACTCTCTTTAACTTACCAGTATAGCAAACTGCAAACAGTATCCATTTTTCAAAGAAAAGAACAAGGCATTGGCCCAATAATATAGCAATGCCTGTCACAAGGTATTTTGAAACACATTCACTCATCACAAAAATCATCAATTAATCCTATGAAGAAAGCTAATAATACATGGAAATTAACACAAGATTTGAAAATTAATGACATTGTGACCAGTGGTGCCGGATGTGTGCACTACTATTAACTAAATTCCAGCAGACCACACTCATTTTATTATTAGTAATTTGTGTTAATTCAGTGTCAGTTGTGCCAATTACACAGCCGCTGTTCACATTCACATATGGAGGCCAATAGTAACAGAATTTAGAGACTCGCCTGCTGTGTTCTCTGCTGTAGTACACGCTACTTTGAAGGACACCAAGCTGCCACCTGTCTATTGCAGTATGCTGACGACATCCTGCTTTCCGGCCCGGACATCATGTCATGCACAGCCACTTCAACTACAGTGTGCAATATATTAGTGAAGGCTGGCTTCAAGACATCAAAAGAAAAAATGCAATGGGTGAAACTGAACTTTCAATCTGGGTCATGAACTACAGAAAGGAACAATATGTCTCTCCACAGACAGAGTGAAGATGATTAATACCTTCCAACACCCTAAAACATAGACTCAAATGCAAAGCTTATTGGGCTTAGTAAACTATTGTCGAGCATGGGTGCCAAACTGCTCGGTATATGACAAAATCCTGAGAGAAGCAACACTCTCAAGGGCTGAGGAACCTATCAAATGGACTGCTGAAATGAACATTACTACCAACTCATGATGAACCCTTTCATCTGTACGTGCACGAGGCGACAGGCACAGCAGCAGCGATCCTCGCTCAGTCCCATGGCGGAACATATAGACCAGTGGCGTACTTGTCAAAAAATTTTAGAGGCAGTTGCCAAAACCTCCCTGCATGTTTGTGAGCAGTGACTGCTGAGGCGTTGATGGTACAACATGCAGAACGCATTGTACTCTCACATCCATTAGTTGTGCATACCTCTCACCAGATAGGAACAATCCTGCACAACATTACCACATGACAGCATAACATTGATCGGGGTATCAATTACTAACTAAAGGTGAATTTTCTGACGACACATATAATTGATTCAATCGCCTAAAACATGTACTTTATACAGGCCGGATGTTTCATCATCCGCCCTGGAGGAGGGGAACCATTGGAACGTTGATGGGTCCTGTTTGGTTAAGCTGTAATGGAACTTCCAAATCGAATTATTGAAGATTATTCGCTCCCATATAAATCTACACAAGCTGCTGAGTTGTTTGCGTTGATCAGAGCATGCCATTTGGCTAAAGGTAAATCAATCGATATATACACAGACTCGAAGTATGCTGATGAGGTAGCAAAGTGGGCTGCAAGGGAAGTTGTGGTAAGCCCAGAGCTGAATCAAGCTGAAGAGACTTTTTCCATGATACAATTAATACTGGTAAAAGACATTAAATTGTTATAGGTAAATCCATCTGAATCTGACAACATTGGGCCTCAGATTAAGTGAAATCAAACTTATTGCATAAATGGGGTACAAAATGCAGTAAAATGTATGTCTTGTGTCTTAATGTGCGCACAGAACAACAGACACAAGCCTACGAAGCACGACTCAATACCACACTCGGAACTGCAATTCTAAACGGACAGAAGCTTTCATAAAGGTAAAATTATAAAATGGTGAAAATTTGGCAAAATAAATAATACAGAGATTCGGCTGACTGAGCTCAGAATGTCACCGTCCTCTGTTGTTAATCCCTGCATTTGAAATACTAATGGGTAAGCCTTTCCCGACCCCTTGGGGTCAAAGGCCGCGCTAGCTTTCTCTCCACAGGTGACACGGAGGTGGTGATTGCAGAATATCTGGATTCCCTCATTAAATATTAAATGGCATAAATGATGATATCTCTCTCCCTCTGCCTGCAGAAAGCCCTATTCATTTGTTCCGAATCAGCAGGTTCTGGTGAAGTGTCTGAAACCAACGAAGTTAGGTGAACCAAAGTGGGCCAATCTGTACTGCCGGTGACCAGAACGGGGGTGCTAACTGACCTTCAACCACAGTGGATCCACGCAAGCCGCGTGAAGCTTGCTCCAGAGGAGGGCCTTACTGATTCGAGGTGAACGGTGAAAGCACTGGAGGAGCTGAACACGCAGCGCCAGTGCCCAACCAGGAATCTGTGAATTAGGAGGACCTGAGGAGGGACCCGGAACAGTCAACATGAAGACATTCCTACTGACACTTTGCATATGGCAGGTGTTCGTGCTTGCCTATGACCATTCAGTATCAACACAACAGCAAGGAGTCGCAAGTGTAATTCCAGTTCCTAGAAATAATGTATGATAGTTTATGTTTTATGGTAATGTTACAGGAAGAGGTTTCTGTTATGAAGGTACGGGTAAACACCCGGAAACGAAGGTACATAGAATGTGATGCCTCAAGTGACCCTGAAGTATATCTAGACAGTGTTGGACAGCCAAGAGGTATTAAATGTTTGGATTAATTCTTGGCTAAAGATGGAGGAGGAATATGTAAAATATTTGGTGACAAATGCTATATGGGTCACATTGATGATGATGGTGAATTCATGAAGGTATGAAAGGAAATGGATAAGTTGAATAAAGGATTAGCTGCTGATAACATCAGGGAAGATGGGGAAATTTTCAATGTGTTTGGGTGATTCGCACCCTGGATGTTTTCCATTATATCGATTGCCATATGCATTCTACTTATGTTATTATTTGGCCCATGTTTGCTACAATTACTAATGCAAAAGATGAATGTAATGATAAACAGGCATAATATCGCCATGCTGCATTATATGCGTGTACCTAACACTGAAGTTGGTTGAGAAGGCTATGTGATCCTTTCAGGATCAAAGTTGGCATTGTGGAATAATTAATGCTTCTCAACAACTTCTCTGGTGATATAATGTGGAATAATGAAGGCCTCTTTTATGTATCTCTTGTTGGGGGTAGCTACAGCTGCTCCCTGCTCTAAAGATGTTCTAAGGAATGTGTTTTTGTCTCACGTTTCGCACGTAGCTCAAACATGTATGTCACCCCCATATAAGGTAAAGAACTATTTCATTGGTGAGGGTCCAGTGGAATGTGGTTTTCTGGACCATAAAACAGAGTGTTGGGACAATAAACGTGGAAGAAGGATTTGATAGCATTGGTTCTCTGTGTCAGTTCTTTCTTCCCTCAGCTGAGCCGTATCGAGACGGGGATTGCAGATCAACAAATAAATTAAATACATTGGATGACAAAATTATCTAACATTGACGTTTGTTTAGTTAGTGTAGTTTAAGTATTGTTTTTCATATTCTTATTTTCTGTGTTACCTTGAGATTTATAGATAAGTTTTGTTTTGCTGATTTCTTTGCTTTAGCACCGCTCATTGTCCTTTACTCCTTTGTCTGGTTTGTTATTTGTTTTGTCCTACCATTTGTACATATTTTGTAAATAGATATTTGTTGTTTCACTATTTGCTCTGTAAATAAGATTGGGTGTATTGCTATGATTCATTACAAATAACTATATTTAGCAGCAACCCATATCTGTCTCTGCCTGATTCATTCCACCACACAAGTTTTCGGTAACTGAACCCGTTTTCTTTTCATTTAATTCTCTTAAATTAGTTAATCTTTTCACTATATGTTACGTACTCTTAAATCCTCTAGACAAATAAAAGGGGGACGTAACATAATTGGGGGCTCGTTTTTGTTACCGTTTATTAAGGAATTGTGTGCTGTATTGATGATGGCAGAGGTTTATTATGGGCATCAGAGGTTAGCTAAAAGGTACAGCATTTTATTTTCTTTGTGAGGCATGTTAATGCAAACTGTTATATTACTAAGCTTACTAAATGTCATTTAATTTGCAAAGTTTTCTTGACAATCCCTCTTTGAAGGTGATTGAAAAATGTAGGAAGGATGAATTGTTAATAATAGCTACACACTTCCGTATTCCCATTACAAGGCAATCGCTAAAAAAACAAATAAAAGCTGACTTGATAAACCAGCTGCTTGAGATGGAACTGTTAAAATTTCCTGACGTAGATGGCGAGACCGATCCTTTTAGCAAGGGGCAGCTTGTTGATCATACTGAATTGGGTAAAGGGGAGGCTGAGACAGCCGTGATTGAGGCGGAGGCTGAAACCAGGGCAGCCTTGTCACCCTTTGAACCTTTTTCACCAGGTACTCCCAGTTCGAGAGGGGAGACACAGGTGAAATGCGAATTGCACGACTCCATGCGGAGGCGCAGGAACGAGCACAAACCCGCCAAGCAGAGATGGATCTGCGTCTTGAGATTCGCAGGCTCGAAATTCAAGCCGAAAAAGAGGTAAAGCTTCGTCAGTTGGAGATGGAGGCAGCTAAGGTTGCATCGGTTTCCTCTGTTCAGCAGAGCTTCTCATCGGTGAGTGATAATGCATCTATTTCAGTTTCCACCACGTTTGATGTAGGAAAACACATTGCTTTGGTTCCAAATTTTAGAGAATCCGAAGTGGATAGTTATTTTAACGCTTTTGAGAGGATAGCAACTTCCTTAGGTTGGCCAAAAGATGTTTGGTCATTACTGTTGCAATGCAAATTAAATGGCAAATCTTTAGAAGTGTATTCTACCTTATCGTTGGAAGATGGTTTAAAGTATGACGTAGTCAAACTGGCCATACTTAGAGCATATGAGTTAGTTCCAGAGGCTTACAGGCAACATTTTCGTAATTGTAAGGAACAATGCTACTCAAACCTTCGTAGAATTTGCACGAGAGAAGAGCATTCTCTTTGACAAGTGGTGCACTTCTAGTAAAGCTGATGATTTTGCCTCACTTAGGGAACTGATGTTACTTGAGGAATTTAAGCAGTGCCTTCCTGAGCGGATGGTGCTGTATTTAAATGAGCAGAAGGTGGCTAAACTTTCGCAAGCTGCTGTGCTTGCTGATGAATTTGTGCTTACGCATAAGAACGTTTTTCAAATAGCAAGTGCTGAGAAGAGTTCCTGGTCAAGGTCTTCAGCAAATTCTCAGCTGTCTAAACAGAACAGTGAGAAGTTTAAAGAGATGCGAGAGTGTTTTTACTGTCACAAGAAAGGACATGTGATAGCAAACTGTTTATCTTTGAAGCACAAACAGAATCCTCAGCGGAAAGAAGTTGCTTTCGTGAACTCTGTTAAATCCAGTTTGCTTTCAGAAAAAATAGATGAAATGCCAGACCCTATTTACTTGCCTTTTCTATTAAAAGGATTTGTTTCATTGACAGGCAAGAAGGAGGACCAGGTGGAGGTTCAGATTTTACGGGACACAGGAGCTGCCCAATCCTTTGTATGTGCTGACGTGTTACCTTTCTCAGATCAGATGTCAGTAGGCTCCAGTAAACTAGTGCAAAGTTTTAGTATGGAGGTTATGAAGGTTCCTATACATCGTATTCATCTCCAATCGGAGGTGGTGACAGACTTTGTGGAGGTAGGAGTACGTCCATTATTGCCGGTGAAGGGAGTGTCTTTCATCTTAGGCAATGATTTAGCCGGGGGAAGGGTATTTCCTTTGTTGGAAGTATTGGACACTCTGCCGACCCAACCTAAGACAGATGAGTTGTTTCAGAAATACCCGAGTGCTTTTCCGGCGTGTGTTGTTACACGTGCCCAATCTAAGAAAGGGAATGACATCTCTTTATCCGACTCTTTCTTAGGTACAGATGGAGAAACCGAGGAGGTGGTAGAAACCAAGTCTTGTGACAATGGTCAGGTGAGGGAAGTTGTAGTGAGTGACCCTTTGACGTTAACTGTAACTCGTGAAAAACTAATTGAAGCTCAAAATTATTCCTCACTAGTAAAATGTTTTAAATTGGCAGAGCATGGCGAATTGAGCAATGTCTCTTTCTTGGTTAAAGATGGTTTACTCGTACGAAATTGGCGTAAAAGCGGTACCACAGAGAATGAGTGGGACATGGTTTACCAGGTAGTGGTTCCCACTGTCTTTCGGCAGCAGGTTCTGTCACTCGCACATGATCACCTGTTGTCGGGACATTTGGGAATAACCAAGACCTATAACCGTGTCCTTCAACATTTATTTTGGTATGGACTTAAGCACGATGTAATACAGTATTGTAAGACCTGTCACATTTGTCAGTATGTGGGAAAACCTAACCAGGTTATTCCACCAGCTCCTTTAATCCCAATTCCTGTGTTGGGTGAACCTTTTGAACATGTAATAGTGGACTGTGTGGGGCCTTTACCAAAATCTAAATCCGGTAACCAATTTTTGCTCACGATCATGTGCACTGCTACCAGGTATCCAGAGGCTATTCCGCTGCGTAAAATCACAGCCAAAGTGGTTGTTAAGACTTTAATAAAGTTTTTTACCACTTTTGGTTTACCAAAGGTCATACAAACTGATCAAGGAACAAATTTTTTGTCTAAATTGTGCTCTCAGGTTTTTAAATCCTTAAATATCAAACACCGTATAGCTAGTGCTTGTCATCCCGAAAGTCAGGGAATGTTGTAAAGGTTCCACCAGACACTAAAAGCAATGTTGAGGAAATATTGCATTGAGACTGGAAGCGAGTGGGATGAAGGGGTTCCATTGGGTTTTATTCTCAATTCGAGAAACCGTGCAGGAATCTCTTAAGTTTAGTCCATCGGAGTTGGTCTTTGGACATACGGTGAGAGGACCACTGAAAGTTCTGAAAGAGAGTTTGTTAGGGATCGAGAGTTGTGAAAAGACAAATGTGCTAGACTACGTAAGCAAATTTCGGGAGCGCTTGTATAAAGCTTGCACCTTTGCTCGGGAATCTTTGTCTAAAGTTCAGAAGGGGATGAAGGAGCGTTATGATAAAAATGCTGTGAGTAGATCTTTTGCAGTTGGGGACCAAGTGTTGGTCTTGCTTCCCATTCCTGGGTCCGCCTTATCTGCTCGATTTTCTGGACCTTATGGGATCCTTGAGAAAAAGGGGAGACAGATTATGTGGTGAATACTCCTGACAGAAAACGTCAGAAACAAGTATGCCATGTTAACATGCTGAAAGCTTACCATACTAGAGATGGTGCTGATTCTGAAACCCTTATTAAAAAAAATGAAGGTTCTGCTGTCTTTCCAGTAGCCGTTGGGTGTGAGATGTGTCCAAGTGCTATGCAGCATGATGCTGATCTAGATGGTATATTGGAGTCCGACACTCCATTATTATCTGCCAGGTTATTGAATTCGGAAACACTCGCAGACTTGCCTAACTTTTTGGTTCATCTTAATGCAGATCAAAGGCAGGATATTATTAAACATCTCCACAATTTTTCAACTATTTTAGGTGATTTTCCCACACAAACGTGTTGCATCATGATATTAATGTAAGTAACACACATTCAATTAAACAACACCCTTATAGAATTAATGTGGTTAAGAGAGCTTTGATGAAAGCGGAAACCCAGTACTTGTTGGAAAGGGGATTAGCAAGTCCTAGTATTAGTCCTTGGAGTTCTCCATGTCTTTTAGTACAGAAATCCGATGACACTAAACGTTTCTGTACAGATTATCGGCGCGTGAACGCTGTTATGATACCAGACTGCTTCCCATTACCGAGGATGGAAGACTGTGTAGATAGCGTAGGGTCAGCGAAGTTTGTCAGTAAGCTCGACTTGCTTAAAGGGTATTGGCAAGTTCCTTTGACTCCCAGGGCATCTGAAATTTCTGCTTTCGTGACACCAGATTGCTTCTTACAGTATAATGTTATGGCATTTGGTTTGCGAAACGCTGCTGCCACATTTCAAAGACTGGTCAATTTGGTGCTTGTTGATGTTCCAAATTGCCATGCTTATCTGGACGATCTGATAGTCTATTCCCAAAGTTGGACGGAGCATGTATCGTTGCTGAGAACTGTGTTTAAGCGTCTAGAGAAGACATCTCTGACACTAAACCTTACCAAGTGTGAGATCGGGAAAGCAACTGTGACCTATTTAGGTAAACAAGTCGGACAAGGTCAAGTGCGTCCTTTGACAGCAAAGGTTTTGGCCATTAGTGAATTTCCCGTACCAACTACCAGACGTGAGTTACGTAGGTTTTTAGGTATGGCCGGTTACTATTGGTGTTTTTGCCGGAATTTTTCTTCTGTCGCCACTCCATTGACTACTTTACTTAGTCCTTCAGAGCCGTTTGTATGGTCACTTGAGTGTCAAAATGCATTTTACAATGTTAAAACTCTGTTATGCAGTGCTCCTGTGCTGTCTGCCCCAGATTTTTCAAAACCATTTAAGCTGGAAGTAGATGCTAGCAATGTAGGAGCAGGTGCTGTTCTTTTGCAGGAGGAGACGGATAGGATTGATCATCCTGTTTGTTACTTCTCGAAGAAGTTTAATAAATATCAGCATAATTATTCCACTATCGAGAAAGAAGCCCTAGCGTTATTGTTGGCTCTTCAACACTTTGAGGTATATGTTGGTTCCACAATTCATCCGGTAACTGTTTATACAGACCATAATCCACTGACTTTCCTTCTACGCATGTACAACCAGAACCAGAGGTTGATGAGATGGTCTCTCATCATTCAAAATTATAACCTTGAGATAAAGTACAAAAAGGGTTTGGATAATATTGTTGCAGATGCTTTGTCCCAGGTTTGAAGAGGGTAGTTATTTATTTGTAAATAATTTAGCCCTTTTGTCAAAATCTATATTATGTATAGATGTTTGTTTTTAAGGGTGTGAGTGTTACGTGCTGCAGCGTATTTCGATTGGTTTTCTTTTCTCCCATTTCATCTTCACTGTCATGATTCTTAGGTTCAGTGATTGGTTATTCATCCTGTCAATCATCATTAAGTTTACGTGACAACTTCCCCCTCAAGGAACCAATCCGGACTCTCCTTCTCTCTATAAAACTTGGAAGTGACAACACTGAAGGAGGCTTGTTTATCTCTCTTTTGTCTTTGGACTTGTAATAGCTACTTTGTGTTAGTGAGACAATCATTTTTGTTACTTGATGTATCTGTTGTGACATTGCTTCACTTTGATCAATTATACAAAAACTAACTTTTTGGACCTTGAGAGTGGGGATAGGGTAGTATGTCACGTGATCTACACTACGCTACGTAGAATTTGAATTGTCTAAACACACCAGGTAAGGCGCGTTTAGTTAGTGTAGTTTAAGTATTGTTTTTCATATTCTTATTTTCTGTGTTACCTTGAGATTTATAGATATAAGGTAAGTTTTGTTTTGCTGATTTCTTTGCTTTAGCACCACTCATTGTCCTTTACTCCTTTGTCTGGTTTGTTATTTGTTTTGTCCTACCATTTGTATACATATTTTGTAAATGGATATTTGTTGTTTCACTATTTGCTCTGTAAATAAGATTGGGTGTATTGCTATGATTCATTACAAATAACTATATTTAGCAGCAACCCATATGTGTCTCTGCCTGATTCATTCCACCACACAAGTTTTCGGTAACTGAACCCGTTTTCTTTTCATTTAATTCTCTTAAATTAGTTAATCTTTTCACTATATGTTACGTACTCTTAAATCCTCTAGACAACTAAAAGGGGGACGTAACAGTGTGTGTGGAGCACAACTCCGAAACAGAGTAAAGAGGCTGCAGTAGCGTGATTATAAATTACACCAAAACGTTAAAAAGAACCATAATGTCGTAGCTTATCAATACTACGGCCTTTAATAATTTAATACTGTTTAATACTGGGTTTTGGTACCCATCCCTACTTATAAGGGCATTTATATCTATCTATTATATTGATATCTTATCTAGTTAAGTGAACGTGCTAACGTTATTTAAAGGTTAAGCTAGCTAGCGGCATTTTTTATTTGCTAGTCTACACTAGCTCCTCGCTTTTGCCATGTTCAGCTTCGCCTGTCATACCTAGTGCTTCATGCTTGGCAAGAAATTTGGCCATCACCTCTCTGCTTCTTCACTTTTGCTCTCTGTTTGCTCGCATTTCTTTTTTGAGCCCCTGATTTTAGCCTTTGGCGAGGCATTTTGACCCTCTATTCAGTCCCCGATTTGCACAATGGACATTGTGTGTGTTCTGCAAATCTGATTAGCCAGGTGTCTCGACCAAACAATTTTCACAATAACAGCGGGGGGATGGGGTATCACACTTGTCACTGATTATGCAAATGCGATAACTTGCCATCTCAGATGTGTATGACTTTCTTTCTTCTGCAGAACACAAATGATTTTAAGAAGAATTTCTCAGCTCTGTAGGTCCATACAATGCAAGTGAATGAGTGCCAAAATTGTGAAGCTTAAAATGTAAGCATAAAAGTAATTCATAAGGCTTCAGTGGTTAAATCCATATCTCTGAAGCGATATGATAGGTGTGGGTGAGATACAGATCAATATTTAAGTCAGTTTTTACTATACATTCTCCTCCCTGCACAGTAGGTGGCGATATACACAAAGAATGCAAATCACCAAAAATAAAAGAAGAATGTACAAGTAAAAGTTAAAGTGGAGATTGATAGTAAACAAGAACTTAAATATTGAACTTTTTCTCACCCACACCTATCATATCAGTAGAGAAGATATGGATTTAACCACTGGAGTCTTATGGATTACTTTTATGGTGGCTGTATGTGCATTTTGGGTGCCAAAATTTTGAAGCTCCATTCACATGCATTGAATTGATCAACATATCTGAATTATTCTTGTAAAAATCTTTGTGTTCAACAGTAGAAAGAAAGTCATACACATCTGGGATGACATGAGGGTGAGTAAATGATGAGGGAATTTTCTTTTTATTTATTCATTTGTTTTCTCCCCTATTCTCCCCAATCTGAAATGCCTGATTCCCAATGCACTCTATGTCCTTGTGGTGGTGTAATGACTCGCCTCAATCCAGGTGGTGGAGGACGAATTTCAGTTGCCTCCACGTCTGAGACCATCAATCTACGCATCTTACCACGTGGCTTGTAGAGCGGGTTGCTGCAGAGACGTAGCACATGTGGAGGCTAATGCTATTCTCCACAGCATCCCTGCACAACTCACTCAGGAGGTTACCCCATGTAACTCTACCCTCCCGAGCTACTGGGCCAATTTGGTTGCTTAGGAGACCTGGCTGGTGTCACTCAGCATGCCCTGGATTCAAACTCGCGACTCCAGGGGTGTAGTCAGCGTCAATACTAGCTGAGCTACCCAGGCCCCCTCTGGGAATTTTTGAGATCTAACTAGGTGAAGCTGCTTTTAGCCATTATGCACCAACAATGTGGAACCTCTGAAACCTGAAGACTTTGTTTGTTTGTTTTAATTAATATTGTAAATTTTAAGTCTCTTTTGTCATTGTATTACATTTTTCTCTCATTTAAATTTTAATCGCCATCCTTGCTGTTTTTTTTCTAGATTTTTTTGTTTAGGCTTTCTATTTTTTATTCACATTTATGCAGCATTAAAATAATCCACATGCAGTCAATCAATGAATGTCTTCTGATAGGTTTACGTAAGAAACAAATCGATAATTAAAACATTTTTAATTTAAAATCGCCGCTTCCATCCAGGGCTCTGTTCTGTTTGTAATGGCCTAACTCTCGCGTGATGTTTGTTCTTCTATTCTCGCGTGAACTCATCGATGTGCTTACGTGATGTGACAGTTACAGGATGCATCAACTGCTGGCAGAAAGCACTTTTAAAAGTTAATAATGTTTTAATTATAAATTTATTTTTTTCACAAAGAATTTATTTGCTTCAGAAGACAATAATTGATCAACTGGAGTCAGGGATTACATTCATGCTGCTTAAATGTGATTTTTGGACAGTCAGAGTGCTAGCACCCTTGCATTATAAGGACCTAATCTTCTTTTAAAATTCTTTATTTGTGTTCTGCTGAAGAAAGACTGTCAAACACATACAGATCTGGGATAGCATCAGGTTAGGTGAATAATGAGAGAATTAAAATTTTTGGGTGAACTATTCCTTTATCTGTTGTTTCAAACTCACACTAACCCATATCAAAGAAATATATGGCAAAATATTTAAAACACATATACCTGTATAATATGTATAATCATGTATGGTTATCGCTCATAAAAATGACACATACCTGAACAGATTTGTAACAGCAATTTTGAAAATACTACAAAAATGGTAATTTCCATAAATGTAACATATTTTCCTAAATACACAATATATGGCACATATATTTCCATCCCTATCAAACATTTGGGAACATATATTACATTGTATAAGTGGAAAATCATGATTTCCACTCCATGCTGGCATATGTGCTTATATAAAATATCACAAATAATAATAATAATATTAATTATTATAATAATTTGTTTACATACTACATTGGATGGGTGAAAAGTAGGGTGTGGTTAGAATAGGAGCCCTGCCTTGAACTGAGGTGAGTGGAGAAATAAATTAGCATTTAAGGCTGAAGGAAGACTGAAGCCTGGACTGATTTACTAACTCGAGCTTCATTGATGTGTGAAAGTGAGGACGATTTTAACAGCAAGGCCACTCATTTAATCAAGCGCTGAACATATGTGATACAGGTGAGGATTCAAATTGAGAGCTGGAGATTTGCAACTAGCTAGGATGTGTAATGTAATGGCTCACAGAAGTGTGAAACATTAACAGGACTTGACAATCAGTTTGGCAATAAAGACTTATTAAGGCAGACTGTCTTGTAAAAGCATTTGTACAGACCGTGTTCTCAGATAACATATGTTTGCCATTTAAATTACATATACATTAATGTTGAAACCTACCAGTGACTTGTATTATGTAACATACAGCAATTAAAAAATAAATACATGAACATTAATTTTCCCCTTCTGTCACTCACTCGACGTTGTGTCGATGTAGTGACAATAGGGGTCTCGCTTGAGAGCCTCGGTTACCTCTATCTTTGAGAAAAGGCTGATGAGAATTGGCTGAAAAGAATTTGCATGCCCCCTCCCCCTTCGAGCTACTAGTCAAGCTCAAGGCCCTCTCCCTGAAGACAGCCCTCCTGATCGCACTCACATCCATCAAGAGGGTCGGGGACCTGCAAGTGTTCTCTGTCAGTGACACCTGCCTGGAATTCGGTCCAGCAGACACTCACGTCGTCCTAAGACCGTGACCAGGCTACGTTCCCCAGGTTCCTACGACTCCCTTCAGAGACCAGGTAGTGAACCTGCAAGCACTGCCAGGCAGACCCAGCCCTTTCGTTGCTGTGTCCAGTGCATGCCCTGCGTACTTATGTGGACCATAAATTTAGACGTTCTGAGCAGGTCTTTGTCTGCTTTGGTGGACAGCGGAAAGGGAATGCTGTCTCCAAACAGAGGCTTTCCCACTAGGTGGTTGACGCCATAGCACTGGCCTATCACACCCAGGCCATGCCCGCCCCCTTGCGGTTTTCAGCACACTCGACGAGAAGTGTGGCATCCTCGTGGGCACTGGCCAACGGCACCTCCCTAGCAGATATATGCAGAGCAGCGGGTTGGGCAACACCCAATACCTTTACGAGATTTTACAGTCTCAGGGTTGAGTCGGTTTCATCCCGCGGTTGAAGCAAAATTTGCGCTACTTGTTTATTGAACAATAAATTCAATGTAACATTTTCAATTGTGATAATAAACAAGTAGCGTAGTTAATATTTATTATTAAGTTACTTACATTTTAGACACAAACCATATTAACTGTTTTTCACAGTTAAAAATAATATTCAGCAAAACAGCTCCCTTAGTTGTGTTATGTTAAACTAAATCATATGTTATAAATAAAAAAACAACAATTAGAATTTTTACCTCAGTACATTTCTTCTGTGAGTTTTCTGTGTGCACTCATTTGTTTTGATTTCTCCATGAATGTAACGTTAGACGGGCGCTACCGCTTACATTTGCTAGCAGTTCAATACTAAGTTAACAAAGAAAAAAGTACAGTATTTACAGATGAAACTGACCTGCACTTGAAGCCCTGAACAGGTCAGTAATTTTGCAACATTTTGCTGCTTCTTCTTGGAGTGCTTTCTTTTTTTTTGTCCTTTCCCTCTCTGCTCCACCTAGCCGTTTTCTCTCCATCATCGGGTGCTGCTCGCATTTTCTGTTTAACCGTTTGTCTGAGGTGTAAAGTCGAATCGTAGCCTTGTCAGTTAAGATTAACAGATTCATGATTTTTTTTTAAATTGTTATTAATATTAATATTAATTTTATTGAATGACGAATTAAAAAATGATCACTGGTAAAGGTAGTAATATAAAATAATAATAATTAAAAAAACAACAAAAAAAAAACACTGGCTGGCAGCAGGCCAACTTAGTCGCCAGGCCAGCGGGAATTGTCCCGGTGCTTCCGATGGCCAGTCCGGGCCTGCCTCCGTTCCCTGAAGGAGGAAACAAGACGTTGTGTCCTCCTGGCCACGACGCTGAACCGAGCCACTGTTATGGCCGAACCTCATTCTCAGCTCCTCCTTTTTTCAAGTTCAGAGATCCGTGAGGCTCTCAAGAGAGACCCATAGTATCACTTCTTCGACACAATGTCTCTTTCCCTCCATCAGGGAACGGAGGTTACAATAGTAACCTGGACGTTTTGGATGTAATTTTATTTGTTAAATGAGCTGTAATGAAAATCAGAAAAATCCTATTTGTATTTCATTCATGTTAGACCCCCCTCATTTTCTACATTCACTAGTGTACTCAACTGTTACATTTGAGACAAAATGCAAAGTGATCATTTAATGGATGGGGCTTGATCTAACTAATGTCTCTCAGACTAATGTCTGCTGTTTACCAAGCATTTCAGTGTTCACACAGCCAGCAGATAGAGTGGTGAAGTAGCATGTTCTGCACTGTTTCAAATGGAAAACAACTGAGGACCAATCCAAAGCCTGTGCATGTGTTTATTTTTCAAAATGTTACCGGGGGTCTTTTTATTTACATCCCTGCAGATTGTGGCTTTGGTAAACATGCACAAATGTATTCTAGACAGCTATTTATTTGCTTGAGTCTTCGCCAGTGTTTTTACAGTATGTCCAACCTGTAACCAAAAAAAAAAAAAAAACATCTTTTCAAGGCAATCAGTAAAGGATGCTAATACATTTCAATAAACACTTTTTTAAACCAAAGCTACATCAGGAACCAAGGATAAAGTGTCTCAGAAAGCAATAGCTAGCTAGAAGAATTTGAAAATAGTTTTATCCTTCACTCTGTTTCTGTCCCTGTGAATGTGAAACACATTCAATGTTTCAAATTTCTCTCAGGTTTGCATCAAAACAAATGAGAATTGGCCTCCAAGTGATTTTATGATTATACACAAACAACACAGGCCCTAAGGAGATGGTTTGACTTAATTTGGTAAAATGATTACATGCACGGTTTTGAAATTACTTTTGAATTAAGCGCCTGTTGCAGCCATGGCCTAGTGGTTAGCTTCCGAAAGTTACATTGAATCATGGTGTACATATGGGCAATGCAAGTTCATATCTGGCTCGGGTAAGATTTACTCATTTAGTTGTCCCTTCTATCCATTCTCTCTCATCTCCCTGCGGTTCTATGATTGCCAAAAATATAATGAAAATATAAATATTTTTTTTTTAGGATGTATATCATAATCTTATTAAGATCCTTTACATAATCAGTGGCTTCAAGGTTTTAATGAAAGTTATCACCATAAATTATCTTGCAAAGTTATTATGGCACTACACGTACATTGTTTTCACTATTTTAGAAAATAGCTTTTTTTCTGGTCACAAAGTGTCTCAAGATTCAAGAAAATGTTTATTTTTTTTATTCAAAATCTATGGAGCAACATCATTTGTGTTAATATAAATAACAACAGAAAGGGTTTTTGAATACAATTAATAATAATAAAAAAAAAGAAAATAAAAAAAAAAGTGATGAGGGACCATTTACCACACACCTGGGGTAAATGGCCCCTGGGGGTTTATATTGATAATTAGTGTACATAACAGGGCAATAGTTATGGGGCACAATTTGTCATTAACAAATTAAGAGTGGTGGTGGTGTAGTGATCTAAACCACATAACTGGTAAACTGTAAATCAGAAGGTCAGTGGTTTGATGCCACCACCATTGTGTCCTTGAGCAAGTCACTTAACTCCAGGTTGGGGGGGGATTGTCCCTGTAATAAGGCCTCTGTAAGTCGCTTTGGATAAAAGTGTCTGTCAAATGCATAAATGTAAATGTAAGATTAAGCTTCTTCAAAATAACCACTTCATAAAAGGGTGCATGATTCCTTGTTCATTTCAATCACATTTGACATGCCATTACATCTTATGAATTCTATAACAAATTAATCTCCAGTGTGATTGGATCAGTCAATGTTTGATAGGGGCCTTTTGCCCCAGCAAAACTATTCCACGTTATTTTTTTTTATTTAAATTGTGCGAGTAATGTGTTCGCACTGAAAAGGCAAGAGTACTATGAGAACCCTTATGATGTCCTTATTTAACCAAATTATGACATTCTCCCTTCCCTCTCAGGCCACAAGCGGGCCCCCATTCCTGTCTAATTGAGCATAACAGATGCCTAAGTCTTGCAGCTTTAAGTATATTAAAAACAACAACAACATAAAAGATCTTGCTTTGCGGGGCCCCCTGGTGGCTTGGGTGCCCTAAGCACCCGCTTAAAATGCTTATATCTAGAAATGGCCCTGAATGTTGGACACTTAATGCACACATGGGTGGTGACTTTCCTTAGGGTAAGGAAGGGGCGAAGTTTGCCTGGTCGCAGTGCTGGCCTTGCAAAACAATTTAAATTAATGGTAAATGGTAAAAAACTAGTGAAAAATCTGTCAAGACAACACCTTGCTAATGTGAGTTGAATGCTTTACCATTACCCCATGCTTTATGAAAATGTAAGTTATTTGAGATAAGCATTGAACTGAGATTAGCTAATAGGCTAAAGCTAGCAGCAACACATCATGTGCTATTGAAACTTAAATTTCGACAGCTGAAACTTGGCATATGCTTTCGTGTAGTAAAAATCTTCAGTGTTCCATCAACACTACACTTTGAAAATCCATACACTAGACGGTCGAGTGCATAGTGCGTAGTGTATTTGCACAGTGTATAGTGTGTCATTTGGGATACAGCTTGGTTATATACTCACCAAGCACTGTATTAGGAACACTATGGTCCTAATAATGTGCCCAATGTGGTCTTCTGTTGTTGTAGCCCATCCGCCTGAGTGTTTGACTGTTATGCATTTTAAGATGCTATTCTGCTCACTACAGTTGTACAAAGGAGTTATCCTAGCCTTCCTGTCAGCTCGAACCAGTCTGGCCATTCTCCATTGAACTATCTCATCAACAAGGCGTTTCCATCCACAGAACTTCAGCTCACTGGGTGTTTTTTTTTTTTTTTGGCACCATTCTGAGTAAACTTTAGTGACTGTTCGCATGAAAATCCCAGGAGATCTTCAGTTACAGAAATAATCAAAACAGCCCATCTTGCACCAACAATCAGGCCACGGTTGAAATCAATGAGATCAAATTTTTTCTGTATTTTGATGGTTGATGTGAACATTAACTGAAGCTCCTGACCTGTATTTGCAAGATTTTATGTATTGCACTGCTGCACGGTTGGCTGATTGGATAATCAAATGTATAAGTAGGTGTACAGATGTACTTAATAAAGTGCTCAGTGAGTGTAGATACTAAATGCAAATGATCACAAAATGTTCATTCTTATTAATTACGAAGGGAAAAAAGCTTGCAATTTCTCTCTAATTCTCAGAAACACTAAACAATCTGCATCAGCTGATTATATATTGACTCTTGTCTGTATGCATGTAAAGTCATGGCGTAATTACTTTGCAGGGAACATTTCAAGACCTATTGGCATGAGAGATGAAATTGTGGTCAGAACTCAACAAACTTCAACAAAGAATAAGTAAAGACTGGCAAGTGGAAAATGGAAGACTTCAAGAAGTATTAGAAAGCATTCAAGAGACAGTTCATTAAAAAATGAAAATACCTCCATCATCTATTCATGTCACTTGATCCCTGTCTGAATTATTTATTTATGCATTTTATGGAAATTAAAGAGTTATTTAAAGCGATATTTTGGGTGTATAGCAGTGGCGGCTGGTGAAAATAAATACAAAGCAGTACCAAAAAGCATGTTGACTACTTGAACATAAATTTAGCTCTCCTTTCTTTCTGTCCAGCAAATGTCTCAATGACTCTCTGATTAAAGTCAGTCATCTCAGTAACAAGTCTCTTTTCCATGGAGAGCAATACCAGTGCATTCAGCCTCTCCTGGGTCATGGTGTTTCTGAGAAAAGGTTTTATTCTTTTCAAGGTTGAGAAGCACCTCTCAGCTTCAGCCGTGGTCATGGGTGTGGTAATGATAACTTTTAGGAGAGTCACAGTTTAGGAAAATACTTCTTTGAGATTACTCTCCATAAACAGCTGGAATAGGTCCACAGCACCACGGCAGGCTTTGAATTCTTCCTTGCTGTAGATGAGACTGAGCTCTGTCTTCAGCTTGCTTCCACTGAGCAGCTCAATGCATCTTCAGGAAAGGTATCCTTGTACTCATCAAACCTGTCCCCCTGCAACAAGGTGGCACAGACAAGGTGGTCTGTGAAGGAGAAACGCTCCCTAGTGTGTCCCAGGATCACAGACCTATAGAGATAATTATATATATATATATATATATATATATATATATATATATATATATATATATATATAGATATGTATGTGTGTGTAAATGTAAGGTAGTAACCTAGAGTAGCCCACTAGTTGTCACAGTTGCAATGACTTTCAAAATAAAAATAGAGCCATTTGAGTTTTTGTCCCATACAAGACAGTAGTTTTTGGTGGCTTCATATTTCATTTGATCATTTATTTTGATGTTGCCAATTTATTATTTTTGGGATGCTGTTGTATAATATTAAAATTATGATTTTTGTAAGGATTTATACCAAACAATTTTTTTTTTCTTGAGTCTGTAGAATATGATATGTGGGCAGGAGATCTCTGAAGCACAACAATAATTACAATGGTATTTTGACTAATTTCTATAACAAACTCACCTCTGCTGCAATCCTTTCACGCTCTTCTGGTCTGAGCGCCCGGCACCTCTTTGTTGGCCGAGAACCACTGCTTTGCTCACCAATGGAATGGAGAGAGTTTCCTTTTTTTTCTTCCAGCGAACGCCTTGTGAAAGGGTTTTTTTTGTAAATCAATGACAGAGTTTGGTTTAACAGCTGCCATTATCTCTGCGAAAGTGATCAGCCTAGCAAAGTTTTGGCGGAGTCGCCTGCGCACTCACAGTAGTGGCGAAGAGCGTAAAGTTGAATGACAGGTGACGAGAACCAATCAGATTGGATAAAATAACATGTATCCAATTCTGATTCGCCAGGGATGCAGCGACCTGCGCCCGGAGGATAATCTTTAAGAAACCAACTAGAGACCAGCTTCAGGTCACATGCTGCCTAAAATTTGTCCGGCGTCCCTCGCCCATGAAACCGCATGAAACATATTGAAAAACATAGAAAATAGTTAACCGATTAAAGCCAGTTTTTATTAAATGCTGAGGCTCTTACTACCAGCCTGCATATTGTATGAGTAAACTATTTTATTTTTTTATTTTTATTTCATTTTTATATAATTTTTGTATTGATGCATATTTCTGGAATTTTTATGGGGGCGGCGCCCCAGTGCTCTCTATTGACAAGCCGCCACTGGTGTATAGACTATTCTGGTCTATGCAATGACTTTTGGTTCCGATTAATGATGACTGCCGTGGTTGTAAAAAAAATAAAAATAAAATATCATAAATCACCATTAAATTAGTCAAAAGTTTAGATGCTATATTTCAAATAAATATTTTTCTTGACAAACAATAGCTTTGTGTGAGCAATAGAACAACATTCCACTTGACAGCCTTTTCTAAATTTGTTGTATGAAAAAGAGCAGATTAAACAACATGCTAGATCTCACCTTTTCTGTTGCACATAATAAGAAAAAATATCAAAGAGTTTGAGTGACATGAGGATGAGTAAAAGAGGATAAAATATAAATTTTTGGATGAACTATCATTATTTTAATAGATTAAGTGCATTGCTAAATGAAACAGTCCTTTGTGTTAAGAGGAAGGTTGTCTGAAAAGAGCTTTGAGCCAATACATTTTCTGCATGATCTTTCATCCGTGATCTTTCTTCCCTTATATGAAATTGGAGTGGTGGTTGCATATATAATGAAGTTCTATTGACTATGAAGCTTAATTAAAAACATTAATGGTGGAGCTTGTTACAGAAAACAAACAATAATGTCATAAAGTAGTTTTACAATTGTTTGACGTGACATCTAGATTTTGCATGTTCTAAAATTATCTGCCGACTTAAGATTTAAAGTCAAGTTTTGTGTTAATGGAGGGAAGGAAAAGGCTACTTTGTTGTATATTTCTGCTGAAGAGGCTATTGATCATCACCAGTAAGGTAGAAGTAAGAGTAAGAATATCTAAGAGAAGTACATATTTCATATCCAAGGGTCCATTAAGCATCATGGTAGCCTACTGTTTCTTAGATTGGAGGATGCAATCTTTCATGTCTGTACATGGCACACTGCTTGATTTGAGCAGTGATAATTCCAATTAAGCATCTTTATATTGTTATTGAAGGTAACATTCTAACTAGCCATTTATATGCAGTACACAGGCCATTACAAAATTCAGCTATGAGTAGCTTTCAAAATTCATATTGTTATTTGGTCCTAATAAAGACAAGACGCTGTGTTGATATAGTGACACTAGGGGTTGAACTTGGGAGCCCCAAACACCCCTGACATTTGAGAAAAGGCCAATGAGAATTGGTGAGTGGAATTTGCATGCCACTCCCCGGACATACGGGTATAAAAGGAGACAGCTTGCAACCACTCATTCAGGTTTATGCTGAGGAGCCGAGTGTTGTAGTACAAGACGTACTTACAAACATCACCAGCTGTTTTGACCTTTTCTCTTTTTTGGAAAAACTGAAAAATTAACTTAGATGGGACAAAGATACATTCGCACCGGGGAAGGTGTTCTTTTCCCCCATGGAGAAAAGACACCACAGAGACTGCATACTGCCCAAAGGGGAGGTTAACATGTGGAGAATACAACACATGGACTTCCCAACCGGGATGTGCCACATCCTGAAATCTGCCCAGGGGAAGAAACAGGCTTAATGTCAGGGAAAATTCAAATGGAAAATTATATAAAAATACCATGGAAAATACCTCATATGTTTACTGACAGAGAACCACCACATATGGAGCACCTATCCCAAGTACAATGGCTGATCTGACAGGGCACACTTCATGAGTACTGGGCATGTCATGCCTCCGCCGAATTCGCCTGCCACAGGGTGCTAGGGGAAGAAAGACATCCAGGGCACAAAAAAGTGCACGATATTCCCTCAGGGAGGGGAAAGGCGCTGTGTGCAAGAGATACACCTGGACAGCTGTCTGCATACTTACCTGTTCGTACCTGTTAACACACAGGATTAAACTGGCTCAACCCGAAGATTGAAAAATCCTGCAAAATCTTATTGGGTATCGCCCAGCCCGCTGCTCTACAGATGTCTGCTAGAGAGGAGCTGTTCGCCAGAGCCCAAGAGGATGCCACACTCCCAGTGGTGTGTGCTCGTACTCCCAGGGGATACGGTGCGCCCTGGCCTGGTATGCCAAAGCAATGGCATCCACAATCCAGTAGGAAATCCTCTGTTATGAAGACAGCCTTCACCTTCTGCTGTCCCCCAAAAATGACAAAGAGTTGCTCAGAGCATCTAATGATCTCTGTGTAGTCCAAGTAAATATGCAAGGCGCGCACTGGATATAGCAATGACAAGGATGGGTCAGCCTCTTCCAGGGGCAGCGCTTACAAGTTCACCACTTGATCCTTAAAAGGGGTAGTGGGAACTTTGGACACCTGCCGTGGTTTCAGGATCACATGAGCATGCCGAACCGAACTCTAGGCATGTAATGCTTACAGAGAATGCCTGCAGGTCCCCAACCCTCTTGCTGGAAGTGAGCGCAGTCAGAAGGCCGACTTCAATGAGAGAGCTTCTACCTCGACTGACTCCAGGGGCTCAAAATTGGCTTTCTGTAGGCCCAGCAAGACTACAGAGAGGTCCCATGAGGGAATGAGGCGTGGTCTAGATGGATTCAACCTCCTGGAACCACTAAGGTTCACCAAGGGGTTTCTAGGCCTTGAGCATAGAAAAACAGAAGAACTCTGTATGTGTGTGTCTAAGTAAAAAGTAAAAAATTGTGCCTGGAGATATACATTCTTACACTTTTAAATAGCTTAACCATCACATCGAGCACATGCCTTTTGAAAGGGTCAAAAGGTTATTCTTATTCTTACTATGTTTTTGTGGAATCTCAAGATTAGAGGTCGACCGATATTGGTTTTTTCAAGCCGATGCCGATCTTTTGAAATCCGGGTCGGTCGATGGCCGATTAATGCAGCCGATTTATTTTGGCCGATATTTGGCCGATATGTGCTTGTTTTTAACCTCTTATTTGAACCTTTTATTTGTAAGATAAAATGTAACACAAATAATTACTTAAGATAGACAAAATTTCTCAACAAATACATTTATTGAACACTTGACACTTAAATTAAAAATGTATAATGTAAAAACATATTATATAAATAATGTATAACAAATATATTAAATAAACAAAGCAGGTGTTACGAACTGCTCTGAGACACGAAGGTTGAGATCCAAATGCAGCTTTAATTAAGGGGCAATCCAGACACGTAATCCAATATTCAGAGCATCCAAGAGAAGCACAGGCATAACTAGGGATGGGTATCGTTAAGGTTTTAATGGTATTACTATCTTACCGATATGGTACTTCAACTGTATTCTTAACGGTTCTTTTTAAGATAAACGTTATATAGGCACAGTGATTTAATTTCAGGAAGGTCTACTAACATTACTGTTCAGGTGTGGTCTAAAAAGAAATCTAATAATCTAGTAATCAATTGTAAAATAACACTGCATAGTTTATCATAGATAGATTAATGCTTATTAATGCATAAGTTATTCATTCAAGAGCTGTAAATGATTTTCTCTTTGCCTTTTGTTGTTTGATTCGCAGTAATGGCTCAATCGTCGGCATGTTTATTAGGATGCTTCCCCTTTAAGACCGAATTCAGATCTAATAGACTCCTGATGCAGCATATTTTCTCCCAATTATTTCCATAACTACGTCCATTTAAGACATAAACTGTGTTTAAGTGAATCTCCAAGACATATTTTTGTGTATATTTGATCGTTTAGACGCGCACATGAAACCCAAAGTAGCCTATACTTTGCTTGTCTCGTTTCTGTCTGTTTCGGAGCGCGCGCCGCCTTGGGAACGGTATCTCTTGCGCTATTTTATTATTAAACGCGTCCCGCAGTTTAGCAACAGTAGCATTTTACAACAATCACCGATCGTGCTGATTCTGACGTTAAGTTTGAGTTTTAGGGATTTGTCAAGCCATTAGAGCTGTCAGCACACGGACATCGCTTTTTATTAATCCTAGTGGAATGTGTACCGCAATATCCAGAAGCAGTGCCTCTACGCAGCATCTTAGTTCGTAGTGTTGCAGAGGCGCTCTTCAAAATAATCCCCTGGGTGGGGATTCCAAAAGAAATCCTCACCGATCAAGGCAAAACCTTTATGTTACGGACACTACTCAAGCTTTAAGGATTATTGGGGATTAAGTCAATTTGCACCAGTGTTTACCACCCACAAACAGATGGCCTGGAGGAATGATTTTATAAAACCCTTAAAAACATGATTCGTAAGTTTGTGCATGAGGATGCTAGAAATTGGGACAAATGGCTCGATCCCCTGTTATTCACAGTATGAGAAGTCCTGCAAGCCTCCACTGGATTTTCTCCATTCGTATGGAAGGTGCCCACGTGGCGTGCTTGATGTCATATGTGAAGCTTGGGAGGAGGGACCTTCAACCAGTAAGAATGAAATTCAATACGTTCTTGAACTTGAGCAAAACTCCACACCTTGGGGCAACTAAAACAGGAGAATTTGCTCCAAGCTCAAGAATGACAGAGCTGACTATATAACATATAGACTATATAACAGGGGACTATATTACGGGAGATAAGGTAATCGTATTACTTCCAACATCTAGCTCCAACTTACTCACCAAGTGGCAAGGACCATTTCAGGTCACACAACGAGTGGGGGATCTCGATTATGAGGTAAAGCGAACCGATAGCACTTCAAATATCTCACTTCAACCTCCTGAAATTGTGGAGGGAGGCAGTCCCTGCTACGGTAGTTCCGGAGAGGGACGAGCTCGGGCAGGATGTGAATATAAAACCTAATCATATCACCCCTGTCACTTGCGGAAACCACCTCTCACAGTATGAAGTCGCAGAGGTTGCCAAATTGTAACAGGAATTTGCAGACGTGTTTTCCCATCTACCGGGTTGTACAAACCTCATCCTGCACCACATCAAGACCGAGCCTGGGTGTTGGTATGTAGCCGTCCCTAACATTTGCCCGGCACAAAAAGAAAATTATTTGGAAAGAATTGGATGCAATGCTCGATATGGGGGTAATAGAGGAATCCCAGAGCGATTGGTCCAGCCTGGTTGTTCTAGTTCCTAAGTGTGACTGGTATGTATGGTTATGTGTGGATTATAGAAAAGTCCACAAGGTGTCTAAATTTGCCGCATACCCAATGCCTCGCTTTGATGAGTTGCTCGATCAGTTGGGCACTGCTCAATTTTATTCAACATTGGATTTGACAAGGGGTTATTGGCAGATCCCCTTGACACCAGTTTCCTTCTCCACACTGTGTGGATTAAAGGTTGGGTGGGTAGAGGTATGGTATCTGGGGTTACACTTAGGCAATGGCCAGGTGCATCCCCAAATAAACAAGAATGCGGCGATTGCGACCTGCCTGAGTGGGTGAGACAGTTCCTGGAGCTGGCTGGCTATTGTAGGGGGTTTGGCCTATTTATTCGGACGTCAACAGCCCGCTGACTGATCTCACTAAAAAGGGGGCTCCAGACCCGGTCCAGTGGACAGAGCAGTGCCAACAGGTGTTTACGCAGGTTAAAGCCACACTTTGCGGGAGGGATGCTTTTACATGCACCTAATTTCTCTCTCCATATTGTAATGCAGACGGATGTGTCAGACAGAGGACTTGCTTACTTGTCATAAAATGAATTTCACAATGCAAAAAACCTTAATAGTCCTAAAAACAGGCTTCATTTTCTTGACAATTTGTTTTTTTTTTGATGTTGGGTTAAGTGTTACAAATGTATCAAAATAAGCGCTGCAACTCAGTCCATGATGTCTGCCCTGTCCATAAACTCTTTCCCTTTCCTGTGTACTTTTCAATTACATCTTCTGCACAAAAAAAAGTGTGATGGGCATTTGTTGCAAAGGATGAGTGAGAGGCACACAGACAGACAAAATACCTGTCAAGTTCTTGAGGCCAAGTTGTCTAAGGCCGTAGTAGCCATCCCGTCTGTAGTTGAGAAAGATGGCCAGCGCATAACGTCCCTCGTAAAGTGTAGTACCACGGATGATCCGCAGGTTCTCCAGTGGAAGATAGTCAAACTGGTTCAGAGCCACTAACACGTAACCTGTCACTTCTCGGATAGACTGCAGAGATAGAAGGGGGGAAGGGGGGAAGGGGGGGGGGGGGTGATCGGGTGATTATTATTATAAAAAATAAATAAAAGTATCTGCAACAGTAATAGCTTGCCTGAAGATTAAGTCTGTATTCATTCCTATAACTTTAGCTTTATAGCCCTTTTGGAAGTGATTTGTCCTCTGATTTCAAAATCCACAAAGACTTTCTGTCCTAAGCCATTATAGCAATTTAATGGTGCCAAAAGTATGACTAATGAGACAGCCTTCATAGAATTTGAGAGATAATGGCCCAAGAGACCGTTGGACCCTCCCTCACCACTCAAATCAATCATGTTGACATCCAATATCTGTTTCTTACTGCGTATCATTAGCAGCCACAGAGGACAGGTCTATTTCATGCAATTGAAGTTAATTAGATATAGCTGTACTGATCAGAACCACACACACACACAACTGCTGTCATCATGGAGATCCATCTGAAGAGCTGAGCCAGCAAGTAATGTCATCTGTCTCCAGCCAGTCAGGTAAACTGGAAGTTGACATTGAAACTAGATGTGGGACTTAAAAAGTAGTGCTAAGTTTTCTGATCATGTACCATAATAATTCCAGGGAATTTAAATTAAATTTAAATGTGTTTTCTTTGAAGAATCTTGGAGTAACCATGGTATACACCAAAGTATTATTACCATCTTTACTTTCACCACACCAATAGTACGTCTTTGTCACTATAATTCAGTCAAATTTCAGATTAATTATTATGTAGTAAAGAGTCCTACATCCATGAACCATACAATGCAAGCCATCTGGATTTTAAGTAGTAGTTGTTAGATAAAGTAGTGTGGGTAGAAAGTACGATGTCTATGGTCATTAAATGACACGACAGACAATGAACAGAGGAAAACTGCCGTAATCAGTAATTAGTCTTATTATACGTTTCTTACAGGCAGTATGATGAATAACAAATGATGCATCAAAGCACTAGACCTTGGCGGGGGGATGAATTGTACAACCCTTTTGTTTTAGCGAACTACTATACAAAAAAAAAAAAAAAAAAAAAAAAAGAACAACTACTGTATAATTTATGTTTTGCCTTGATTAACAGATTTTTTTTACCTCTCTCATTCTTTGCTATGTACAACAATTCATTGGTTTGGTATGTATCTCGGTTTTGGGGTCACGTTTTGGTATGGTTTCGGTACAGCATGAAACACAAAGAATCTTTCTTTAAATAATTTATTTTGAACACAGTGGCTTATGGACAATAAATCTTATTGTGAAGGATAATTTATACATGATGGCACTATGCATATTTTTGACGAAATGACAATACAAAACTTAAGAACCACTTATATGCACATTGTATAAAAATATAATAATAAATGATAAACAAAGTACAATTATAGTAATTGTAACAACATTAATACACTAGCAGTGCCGGTTTTTGTATCTTTTGCCTTTCAGTTCACCAATTTTACTTATCACTAATAAACATTTTTAGGAAAATCTGAATATCCACATTATCAGAAGAGAGGACAGGTTGGGAGGACATGTCATAAAAATATCATTGTTTTTTTTATTTAGTACAGCCCTGAAGAAGCTATTTGACATAACAGTCATCATATACTGTAAATTTCACACGACAATATATATATTTTGGATAAAAGCGTTTGCCAAATGTATAAATGTAAATGTAATAACATATGCCTAGTATATGGCTTTTCATAATAATAGCCTAACAATAATAACAATAACAATAATACTTATTATTATTATTATTATTAATATTATTATCATCATTATTATACAATTATTATAAAAACAAATCTTACCAGATGAAGACATTGACTGTGGACTATGTTGTGTTTTCCCCTGGTATTTCAGATATACATATCTGAATGAAACATAATTTTAATTTGTCTGTGCATATTTAATAACATTATTCTGGAGGCAACAGGCATCAAGCAAAATCTGGAATGTCAAGCACACATTTTGCAGTGAATAATACATTTAATATTAAAACATTAAAATAAATGTAAATTAATAAAATAAAATTAGTTGAAACTGTCACACCATGGTCTGTCCAGCAGAGGGGAACCTAGAGCACAAGTCCTTCCACAACTTCCTCCTTAATGATATCACCTGTGCCTGGCTTGTTAGAGTGTATGTGTATATACACTCACCAAAAGGATTATTAGGAACACCATACTAATACTGTGTTTGACCCCCTTTCGCCTTCAGAACTGCCTTAATTCTACATGGCATTGATTCAACAAGGTGCTGAAAGCATTCTTTAGAAATGTTGGCCCATATTGATAGGATAGCATCTTGCAGTTGATGGAGATTTGTGGGATGCACATCCAGGGCACGAAGCTCCCGTTCCACCACATCCCAAAGATGCTCTATTGGGTTGAGATCTGGTGACTGTGGGGGCCATTTTAGTACAAAGAACTCATTGTCATGTCAAACCAATTTGAAATGATTCGAGCTTTGTGACATGGTGCATTATCCTGCTGGAAGTAGCCATCAGAGGATGGGTACATGGTGGCCATAAAGGGATGGACATGGTCAGAAACAATGCTCAGATAGGCCGTGGCATTTAAACGATGCCCAATTGGCACTAAGGGGCCTAAAGTGTGCCAAGAAAACATCCCCCACACCATTACACCACCACCACCAGCCTGCACAGTGGTAACAAGGCATGATAGATCCATGTTCTCATTCTGTTTACGCCAAATTCTGACTCTACCATCTGAATGTCTCAACAGAAATCGAGACTCCTCAGACCAGGCAACATTTTTCCAGTCTTCAACTGTCCAATTTTGGTGAGCTCTTGCAAATTGTAGCCTCTTTTTCCTATTTGTAGTGGAGATGAGTGGTACCCAGTGGGGTCTTCTGCTGTTGTAGCCCATCCTACTCAAGGTTGTGCGTGTTGTGGCTTCACAAATGCTTTGCTGCATACCTCGGTTGTAACGAGTGGTTATTTCAGGCAAAGTTGCTCTTCTATCAGCTTGAATCAGTCGGCCCATTCTCCTCTGACCTCTAGCATCAACAAGGCATTTTCGCCCACAGGACTGCCGCGATACTGGATGTTTTTCCTTTTCACACCATTCTTTGTAAACCCTAGAAATGGTTGTGCGTGAAAATCCCAGTAACTGAGCAGATTGTGAAATACTCAGACCGGCCCGTCTAGCACCAACAACCATGCCACGCTCAAAATTGCTTAAATCACCTTTCTTTCCCATTCTGACATTCAGTTTGGAGTTCAGGAGATTGTCTTGACCAGGACCACACCCCTAAATGCATTGAAGCAACTGCCATGTGATTGGTTGATTAGATAATTGCATTAATGAGAAATTGAACAGGTGTTCCTAATAATCCTTTAGGTGAGTGTATAAGCCCTGCTTTTGATTGTATCTTTGCTCAGTCTTGAAGTTCTTTTGTTTAGGCAGATCTTATTTAAATGCCTGTTCCCATTTGGCCTACTTTTGATTACATTGACAGACTTTCTCCAATATCTTTTGACCTTCTTGTTTGGGAAGTTTGTTCTATGCTTTTGGATATGTTTTGCCAGCAACAAGCCATTGAGGATCTGTACTTTCTTCAGCCCTGCTTTTTTGATGATTGGTCTGTTGTGTTTATTCAAGAAGAACAAGTAAAGACAGCTTTGTTTTCCCTAAGTCCTGTCTCTTGTGATTCTCTGCAGTTTGGGTCCACACAGCTCCATAGCATAGCAGTTAATGCTCTGGGTTGCCAGCAGCACACTCTGGGTTCAAGCCCCTGTCCTGACAGAAACAGGTGAATGTCCCATAAGTGTATCAGGAATTTTTAGAATGGGGCACCATTAATTAGTTAAATAATAATAAATGTTAAATTTATATAGCGCCTTACCAGAGTTCAAGATCACTTAACATTTTCAAATTTAGCACAGTTTAAAGAAGAAAAAGTGTGTGCTTTATGGAGGAATTGGCCAAAATTCCAGCAACTCATTGTGAGAAGCTTGTGAAAGGCTAGCAACATTTTTTTGACCGAAGTTAAACCATTTAAAGGCAATGCTACCAAATACTAACAAAGACTATGTTAACTTTTGACCGACTGGGTATGTGATGAAAGAAATAAAAGCTGAAATAAATCATCATCTCTACTATTATTCTGACATTTCACATTCGTAAAATAAAGTAGTGATCCTAACCGACCTAAGACAGGGAATGTTTTCTATGATAAAATGTCAAGAATTGTGAAAAACTGAGTTTAAATCTGTTTGGATAAGGTTTATGTAAACCTCTGACTTCAACTATATTATAATTTATAATATATACAGTCAGTGTTGGGCAGTAACGCGTTACTGTAACGCAGTTACTTTTGACAGTAACTAATACTGTAACGCATTACTTTTTAAATAAATTAACTCCGTTACCGTTACCATATGGTGCGTTGTCCGGTACTTTTTTAAATTAATTAATTTTGGCTGAAGTGTAGCCTACAGCCTAACCTGTTTACAGCAGCGACTCATTGTAGGATTGGCGGATGCCAACCACTGTAAACACGCAGACGCACTGTGGGCGTGTTTCCGTTTATTCAAGTATGCGCGACAGTCATGGCGAGTCAAGGCGAGAGCAAGACGAGTTTTTCAAAGTGGAAATATGCTCATTATTTCACTTTAGTTGAGCATAAAGACAAAAATCTTTTAGTGAAATGTAAGCTGTGTCTTTCTGGTTCGAATGTCCTATCTACTGCTAAAAATAGCAACTCCAATCTGTCGAAGCACCTCCAGAAACGACATGCCTCGACAAAGCTAGAAGCTAACCCGGTGTCAGTGGACACACTCGAAGTGAGTCAAGCCCCTCCAGCCAAACAACAGCGACTAGATTTTAACCGGACTGTTATTAGCCACAGCCAGGGACAGATCAACAAAGCTATTGCACGGTATGTTGTTGAAAACATGCAGCCTGTTTCTACTGTAAATATATGTCAATAATAGCAGTTTTTTTGGTGCTGAGTTTCTCGAAATTGATTCTGAATAATTCAGATTGCTTTCATTTATTTATTTCAAAATGTTTTGTTATGTTGTACATTGTTAAAAGTTTTCATACTTAAGCTGTGAAAGGAACATTTTTAAGGGCTCAAAACAACAGCTATTATGATGCAGAAGCCACTTTAGTTTTTGATTCTGAACATATTATTCAGCTTGTTTTGTTATTTATTTCAGAAATCCTTGTGATATATTCAGTTTGTGCTGGTCTGACTGAAATAAAATAGTGTTTAAAAATTACTTTCTGTTTAAGTCAGTTTTGTGTTTGTATAGAGTAAGACCATAACGCATAAAAGGGCATTAATAGGAACATTAATGAACGTTCTTTAAAAAAGTAACTAAAAAGTTACTTTTAACAGTAATGCATTACTTTTTGGTGTAAGTAATCAACAAAGTAATTGAGTTACTTTTTAATGAAGTAACTAGTAACTGTAACTAGTTACTATTTCTTAGTGATATATATATATATATATATATATATATATATATATATATATATATATATATATATATCAGTGTATATGTACTGTATATATTATAAATTATAATTATATTTTTCTGAATGTATAATTACAAATATGAATATACAATTGTAAATCTGAATATATTGTCATAATTCCTGAAGGAATAGTTTTAAATATGAATATTTATAGTTATAAATCTCAATATAAATCCTGAATATATATTAATTATATAAAAATAAATAATTATAATAAAAAATAAAAAAAACGACAACATAATAAAATACATACACACTGGGATTTTAGCTTGGAGCATGGACTTGACCAAGTGGGAAGTTGCTATGTTGCTTCCAAATTTTTCAGTATGCATTGTCCCAATTACATCATGCCAAATTACTGACAAGCAGCATCTCTTATAAGAGATTGTTGTATTGCTTTGGCCTTTCATGGCTGTGCTTCAAATTGCGTTAAGCACAGACCAAGTTTAGCTCAAGAAAAGTCAACCTACTATTTCCAAATTCACTCTGAGATCAGTCTGGTCAAAACTATCTCCAGTCTCCCCTTTATAAAAATCCATCAAAATGCCACTTGGCCACCTTTATACCTATTTAATATTATTGTAAATGCCTGGGGTTTTGTAACACTCCTTCAACATGCATAAAAGAGCCTCTCATCCCAAACCAATGTCACACTGCAATGACACAATAGGTGAAAATCTCCTATCTTGTGAAAAACATTCTGATTCCATTTAATTTGACATCACATTGCAGTAATGACAAATTAGTCACAAAAATCAAACATTCCCAAAGGTTTTTTTTTTCTCACATTTTACGTCTGTATTTCTCCTGAAGGCGTCATTAGAAATTTACATTTGTTTGTAAATTTAGCAAAGTTAGTCAAGGATATTTAATGTTGTAGGGGAAACAAACCTTGTCACAAAATCCGACTTTATTTATTCATTTTTATCCTAATCACACTGGCATTTCAGTGTTGCCTGCACTCTCACTGCCTGAGCACCTGAAACGTGCTTAACTCAGTTATACAAGTGCTTGTACATTAGCCTGCCGGGCACAAATTGAACAAGCCATTGTTATTTAATGTTTTTTAAGTCAAGTTCAAATTGGCTGAAAATTCTGTTACTTTATAGGGGCCATATTCTGCACGTTTTGTATTTGTTTTATAAATATTATTTATAATTTTAGTCAAGGTTTCCTGCACCATAAACAATCATATTTTTTTCATGACATGTTTCTTTTGAAACAACCTATTTTGTGCACATTTATGCAGTTATATGTTCATCCACTGAATAAACAAACCACCAGAAAACACCTTAAACAAAATATTTGTCATTATGCAACATATAAAATATAAATAAAATAAAATAAAATAAAAAAATGTTACTTTTGTTTGCAATTTCAATATTAGAAATCTAGGAAGATGTTATTGGATATCCCCAATATTGGATATTTTGGGTCAATCGCATAAAACCTGTCAAGAACAAAATTTCACCCCTAAAATCAAAAGAAAGGAATGTGAAATTGGAATTTTCTTAAAGAAAATAAAGTCAAGGACCATTAAGATTTCTTTGCATTGTGACATTATTTTAGTGGCAGTGCAAAGCAAAACATTGAATAAATAAATGAATGAATGAATGAATAAACTATAATGATAATAATATAACAATTCTCAAAAATATATATCATTTAAATTGTAAAGTATTTATATGGTAATATTTGTTTCACTCCCTTAATGCTGATTTAAATAAAAAAATTGTGTATTATACTAATATCTAATACATTACTGTATTACAATTAGAATCTTGTGATATACACTCACCTAAAGGATTATTAGGAACACCATACTAATATTGTGTTTGACCCCCTTTCGCCTTCAGAACTGCCTTAATTCTACATGGCATTGATTCAACAAGGTGCTGAAAGCATTCTTTAGAAATGTTGGCCCATATTGATAGGATAGCATCTTGCAGTTGATGGAGATTTGTGGGATGCACATCCAGGGCACAAAGCTCCCATTCCACCACATCCCAAAGATGCTCTATTGGGTTGAGATCTGGTGACTGTGGGGGCCATTTTAGTACAGTGAACTCATTGTCATGTTCAAGAAACCAATTTGAAATGATTCGAGCTTTGTGACATGGTGAATTATCCTGCTGGAAGTAGCCATCAGAGGATGGGTAAATGGTGGCCATAAAGGGATGGACATGGTCAGAAACAATGCTCAGGTAGGCCGTGGCATTTAAACGATGCCCAATTGGCACTAAGGGGCCTAAAGTGTGCCAAGAAAACATCCCCCACACCATTACACCACCACCACCAGCCTGCACAGTGGTAACAAGGCATGATGGATCCATGTTCTCATTCTGTTTACACCAAATTCTGACTGTACCATCTGAATATCTCAACAGAAATCGAGACTCATCAGACCAGGCAACATTTTTCCAGTCTTCAACTGTCCAATTTTGGTGAGCTCTTGCAAATTGTAGCCTCTTTTTCCTATTTGTAGTGGAGATGAGTGGTACCCGGTGGGGTCTTCCGCTGTTGTAGCCCATCCGCCTCAAGGTTGTGCGTGTTGTGGCTTCACAAATGCTTTGCTGCATACCTCGGTTGTAACGAGTGGTTATTTCAGGCAAAGTTGCTCTTCTATTAGCTTGAATCAGTCGGCCCATTCTCCTCTGACCTCTAGCATCAACAAGGCATTTTCGCCCACAGGACTGCCGCATACTGGATGTTTTTCCCTTTTCACACCATTATTTGTAAACCCTAGAAATGGTTGTGCGTGAAAATCCCAGTAACTGAGCAGATTGTGAAATACTCAGACCGGCCTGTCTGGCACCAACAACCATGCCACGCTCAAAATTGCTTAAATCACCTTTCTTTCCCATTCTGACATTCAGTTTGGAGTTCAGGAGATTGTCTTGACCAGGACCACACCCCTAAATGCATTGAAGCAGCTGCAATAATACAATAAAAATGTATTACCACATACAAAAAAAAAAATACAAAAAAACATATTTATTGTAAAACTAATTTTTGCATTGTGGTATTAAGATGAAAATGATGAAATAGGGGAAAAATATTACAATGGAGAAAATCTTAATCTTAATGGCCTTTTAAATCATTTTCTTTATGTAAAATATAATGTCTTGGGCCAGCTGTGCTAACTCATTATCATCAACATTAAGCAAATGTGGTATTGACTAAAACTGAAAGAGCAGCAATCATCCATTTTGCATTCCAGCCTTAGAGCAAACGATATAAATGTCAATGCTAAATGCAATCTATTTGCTCCAATTTATGCAGCAGGTGACACATCAGCACATGTGTTTGATAAAAACCAGCTGTGACAGGGTAGATATTAAAAATCCATTGTGAAAAACAATTCAGTTGAACAACATTCAGTTGCTTACTATAATATCATGGAACACAGAAGGCAAAGGCTCTTTTGCTGTTTTCCCTTTGAGATGTCTGTCCCTGACCCTGTCTCTCTTTATAGAATTTTGTGGGTGTAATCATACAAACTCCAATAAAAATGGGCACTTTAATAGTTTTATAGTCAACATGACGTTGTGATACGACAAGCTTTACTAACCCCTGATTGCATTGATCCCCCCCTTTTAAGTCACTGCCAGGGCTGGACTGGTAATCTGGCATACTGGGAATTTTCCCGGTGAGCCGACGCATGTTGGGGCCAATCAGGGGAGGACTGACCATCGGGAGAACCGTGGGGTCCGGTGGGTCGTGCAAAATGGCCTTATGAGCCGCGATAAGCTAAAATGAGCCACTGCATTATGCAGAACGGACCAAAAAATGGTGCAGTGATTTGCTGAAAAGGACCACTCAACAACTATTGGTCAAATTGGCTTTTGGGCCAGTTGCTATGTAAAATCCTAGGCCGATTTCTCTTCCCAGTCCAGCCCTGGTCACTGCCACACAAACAAAGGCAAAAAGGGTGTTTAAACAAAGTCCCATAAAAAGTGAGTAATAATTTCAACCCATATAGAATTCAAATAGTTAATTACTGTATGTTTTCAATCATAATTCTGTTCCAGTTGTTAAATTATACCAAAAGCTAGAAAAAAGTAGGTCTTAGAAAGTGCTTTATAACAACAATATTTAAAACAACAAAAACAACCAAAGTCATCCCACATAAAAAGTTTGTTCCTATTCACAGTGCTGTTATTTTTACAATACAATGTTATTCTACTTCTGTTTTCTGTAGTTTTGCAAAACAATAATTTTTCAGTCTTCTGTCAAATTGGCATTTTGATGGATTTTTATACAGGGGAGACTGGGGCTAGTTGTGACCAGACTGATCTCACAGTGAATTTGGAAATAGCAGGTTGACTTTTCTTGAGCTAAACTTGGTCTGTGCTTAACGCAATATTGGCATTTGTTTAAAGCCTTCAAGTTAACAAAAACAAAAATATATTTTTTCCTCCTAACTTAACTCAGAGAAATAGACTTGGCATGTGCAGATGTTCTGCCAAGAAATGAAAGATTGAAGTACATTTGAAAGGTTGCTTCAAACAACTATGAATGTACAATTGATGTGATATAAATTGGTGCCTTAAACGGTCAGCATTTCCTCTTGTGATGCAGGGAAAGATGAAGCCTTATTCAGATAAATTGTGATCGTTCAATTATAATTAGCTTTTATAGTCATACCTTTTAATATAATGGTAATCATGGGAATTCCTGGTGCCTGTAATTGCTCTTTGGAAATTATTTCACCTCTGAGACCTTGCCACAGCGCTGTGCCAGATTTAATGAGAAACCTTGGCGCCAGGAATGGGAAACAACAGTGGCTTTCTAAAATAGGACAGAAGTTATTACTAACTGCTGATACGTGATCAGTTTTGCCCTTTACTTTCAGTAAGGTTAAGATTAAGTGCAATCATATCGAAGACCAGCAGTAAGATCCAGTGAGCCTGAATAAAATTAATGCCTTTATTTTATTTCTACATTAGCTAATGCTAATGCCACTGCATATATCTTGCTAGGACTCTGGTTCTGTTCCAGATACTGTATGTTTATACTTCTCATCCACAATAGAACTGTATTTTCCTCCAGCAAAAACAGAGACTTAAGAAAACACTCTCTATTGATGAATACTTAGGGAAACAATTACGCAAGGAAACTGAAAATGGGTGTTTCAAATGATTAGTGTGGACGTGGAATTGATTTTGCTACTTTTCTGCCTCTCATCAACACTAAAATTGCATTTTTCTCCACCAATAACAGAGATGTATGAAAATACACAGCATACTTTTGGAAAATCTAATGTTAGAAAATTAAAAACTGATTTTACAAATGAAAACGGGTTAGTGTGTACGTGATGACTTATCCCGCACCAAGCACATAGGCTACTGCTAAGCTAACGACCTGGTAATAAAAGACAAACACAAATAAAAAGGTGATAGAGTGGGTCTTTTCTATATACAATATAAATAAAATATAGTTATATTTAAAATTGACATTTTATTGCATTATCTGTGAAGGGTATATGCAATGCTTCCCAACATTAAGGCCAAAATGAGGTTTCTCATTAGCCAGCATAGTTTTGCTGCCTATTTTTACATTGTAACTTCCTGTGCACTGAGAGTAAGATACCTACTAATGATGTCTAACTTGGCAGCTCACTAGAGTTTGGAACAGAGCCAATGTGTAGCCATGTTACCAAGTATGAACTCTACTATCATAGGACAAGCTGTTGACTGTAGTTGCTGCTAGCATTTCAAACATCCCTTTTCTTTAGCCATACTCCCGTTTACCCACTAATAAGGACATACCTGTAACTGCACACCGCTGCAGATAATTGGACACATAACTCTCCATCATGCTTTGCGGTTCATCATAACTAGAGGTCGACCGATTAATCGGCTGATTTTTTTGCATTTTTTAACATAATCGGCATTGGCCAATATCCAAGTATATCAAGCTGATTATTAGGCAGGCGCATCTGTGGGCAGCCTAGTGTTGTTGTGGAACACGTTTTCGGCGCACGCTGCCCCTAGAGTCATTTTCCAGCAGAGTGAGCAGACCTCATCCAGTGCCTAAGGAAGGAGCTAATTTCCTTGGAAAAAACGGTAAGGATTAAATTCTTATAACTCCTTTATATTTAATTAAAAACTTTTGATATGTTACTGCCAACTTCGAGAAAAAAACACGACAAACTCGACATGACGTTCGGCTACTTTGGATATTGATAGTAGTTGAAGTTGGATTATCAGAGCAGAAGGGTTGCTATCATGTCACAATAAGTAAGCAAGAATTTTGAAATTACAGACAGTGAATCTGAGACTTTTATTTGTTCTGTTTGTGTGTCTTATATTTGAGAGGGTTGTCACTCAATGCAGAGAAATAAGTAATAAAAAATACCAACACACTATAGGCTAATGAAGGACTGGCTTTGGTAAGCTCGGACGTTAACGCTTCTGCTGTCGGTACTGGAGAAATTAAGAAAATACGTTTATTATTGCTATAAAGAGAAAGTTATTTTATCTCACCAGCCATTTCTATGTATAATAATATTAAACCATTTGTCTGTGATGCAATTTGGCTATGCACATTCAGAGAGAGAGAGAGAGATCTCTCACGCGGTGCCACAGCGAGCACAACACGAGCCCTGTTTAATGAGTGACGACGGAGGACAGAACTAAACATAGCCTGGTTTAGATCTGTGATATTAGTCTGATTTTATTTTAGATTTCGCCTTCCAAAGATTATAAAAAGAATATTTATACATAAGCCGCATTCTGTCTAGCACAAATTCCTTCCCTTCACAGCGGTACACTGACATTTCTCCCTAAAACTCAAACTTAACATCAGAATCAGCACGATCGGTGATTGTTGTAAAATGCAGTCTAGCTACTGTTGCTAAATTGCGGGACGAGTATAATAATAAAAAGAGCGCAAGAGATAATGTTCCCATGGCGGTGCACGCTCCGAAACAGACCGCAACGAGACAAGCAAAGTATAGGCCTCTAAACAATCAACTATATGTAACGGGAGCCAGATGGTAGATAGCTGTGCAGTGTGTAAAACCTCACTGTAGCCTTTAGTCTCCTTGTTAGAGCACCCGCCTCCCATGCCAGAGACCTAAGTTCGAGTCCCGTATGGAGTGGGTAGAACAAGAGCATCACATATACACAAAAATATGTCAAAACGACCAGCTTGGAGATTCACTTAAACACAGTTTATGTCTTAAATGGACGTAGTTATGGAAATAGTTGGGAGAAAATATGGTGCATCAGGAGCCTATTAGATCTGCACTCGGTCTTAAAGGGGAAGCAGTCTAATAAACATGCTGACAATTGAGCCATTACTGCGAATCAAACAACAAAAGGCAAAGAGAAAATCACTTACAACTCTTGAATGAATAACTTCTGCTTTAATAAGCATTAATCTATCTATGATAAACTAGGCAGTGTTATTTTACAATTGATTACTTTATTAGATTTCTTTTTAGACCACACCTGAACAGTAATGTTAGTAGACCTTCCTGAAATTAAATCACTGTGCCTATATAAATGTTTATCTTTGTGTAATTGTTTATCTTTTGGCGGTTTAAGTTTCAGGATACTAATTATTCGTTGATATGTTCAACATATCAACAAATAATTAGTATCCTGCAACTTAATATATATGTTATACATTATTTATACAATATGTTTTTTCCATTATACATTTTTAATTTAAGTGTACAAGTGCAGATTGGTCAAGTGTTCAATAAAAGTTTTTGTTGAGAAATTTTGTCTATCTTAAGTAATTATTTGTGTTACATTTTATCTTTCAAATAAAAGGTTCAAAGCACATATCGGCCAAATAGCGCCAAAATAAATCGACAGCATTTATCGGCCATCGGCCAACCCGGATTTCAAAAGATCGGCATCTGCCTGAAAAAACCCATATCGGTTGACCTCTATAAGAGGGCTTGGTAACATCAGTCTAAAAGGAAAGTTGTTTCGTAAACGGAACAATTTATTACATTTTGGTAAAACATTACAAACATTGCATGTTTCTTTGGAGTAATGAACAATGATGAATCAGTAAGACCAGGAATGACTGTAAAGAAAGTAAAGAGGGTCTATATATTTCATGTTTTATTTCCTTCATACATATTTCATTACAAATTTTACTTCTTGAAACCGTTGAAATTGGATACTAAACAACATCTAAATACACTTCATGAGTTCACTGGTTCAAATATTCCTGGAGCACATTAAGGAAAACAGATTTGGCTTGATGTTCACAAAGCAAGAGCTCAAGCATGGGACTCGGCTAGAGCTCTGAGATCCCCCCGGAGTTTCTGACTAAAGCAAGAAATAGAAAGACAACTTTTAAATAATAATTTGTAGACATAATAAAAATATAAAGTTGAGACGGGGAGGTGGAGGGATGCCAGAAGAATAGTCACCATTACGAGGGAAACCTGCTTATATATCCTTGGGAAATGATTGTCAGACCTATATGATGGTCTATATGATTATTATACACAACAGCTTCACTGTAAACACTAATGTTGTCTTACATAAAAAATTTCAGGTCTTAACTAAAAACGTCTCGGGTTACTTGAATGTAACCCTTGTTCCCTGATAAAAGCGGAACGAGATGCAGCGCTGGAAGCGCTTTGGGAATAAAGGCATCCAGGGATATAAACTGCTCTGAGTGACAGGAGCTAGCCCTGGGCCCCAAGGAGAATCTGATGTGCCAGAAATTCAGCTGACGTGAACGTGGACCTCCTCGATGGTTTATGTAAGAGACTACCGCTGTATTGCCTACCTGCACCAAGACATGGCAGCCTCTGGAGGCTGCCATGTCTTGGTAGCCTCCAGAGGCTGCCATGTCTTGGTGCAGCCTCCAGAGGCTGCCATGTCTTGGTAGCCTCCAGAGGCTGCCATGTCTTGGTGCAGCCTCCAGAGGCTGCCATGTCTTGGTAGCCTCCAGAGGCTGCCATGTCTTGGTGCAGCCTCCAGAGGCTGCCATGTCTTGGTGCAGGCAGCCTCTGGAGGAAGTATTTCAGGGCCAGAAATACAGCCATCAGCTCGAGGTTAGAAACCGGGGTCTGAACCACATAGAAAGGGAACGAAGCCTGCAGCGTGTAACTCTTATTTGCCTTAGGGGACCGGCCCTTGGATGAAACCCCCTGGCTTTAAGCCACAGCTGGAATGGTCTCATGTGCATAAGGCCCGAAGGGATCACGGCGGACACAGACGCCATGAGACCTAGTATTCATTGATACTGATGAGCAGTGCAACCTTGACCTAGCCTGACCTTGCTCAGGGTGTTCTGAATGGAAATGATTTGTGCGGGAGACAATTGTGCCTGCATCGTGATCGAATTCCATATAACCCCCAGATAAGTGATTCCCTGGGTGGGTGAGAGAACGCACTTTTAACGTTGAGTCTCAGACCCGGAGAAACCAGATGAGCTAAGACAATATCCCTGTGCTGCACTGCCAGTTCTTGAAACTGCGCTAGGATCAGCCAGTCGTCAATGTAATTCAGAATGCGGATGCCCCGGAGTCGTAAAGGAGCCAGTGCTGCATCCATGTATTTCATGAATGTGCGGGTTAATAGGGCTAGGCCGAATGAAAGAACCCGATACTGGAAGGCTTTGCCCCCGAAAGTGAACCTCAGGAACTTCCTGTGCTGTGGCGGAATTTCTATATGAAGATATGCATCCATGAGATCGATGGTGACCAGCCAAATTTGATGTTGGGCTTGTGAGACAATCGTCTTGATAGTTAGCATCTTGGACACCCTGATTGGGCAGTTCAAGCCTTGAAGATCTAAGGTTGGACGCAACCCCCCACCCTTCTTGGGAACCAGGAAGTATTCGCTGTAATAACCTGACTCTTTCTCTGGAAGGGGAACATGTTCTATGGCCCCTTAGACTGAGAGATTTCGCAGTTTTTCGACAGTATAAATGCCTGCTCCGGTTTGCGGTAGTGGGAACCACGCTGTTGAAACACGAGAGGCGAGTGTATTGAATTCTATATCCCTTTTCTACTGTTCTTAGGACCCACATAAACATATCTGGCAGAACTTTCCACACTGCCAGGTACTCTGAGATGGGTATTAATTTAAGACTTCCTGTTGAGGGGGCGTTGAGTGTTCCGCGTCCTGGTTAAATGCAGGAAGCAGCGAAACGCTCAACTTTTTGATGGAAGCCTCTACCTCCCGAAACACCAGAGGCGGCGGGAATGGAGAGGTTTCGTGGGGGTACCGGGAGGGGCGAAGAGCGCGCGCCCCGTTCCGAGGGGAGCTACCCCCACAAGATTAAGTGCAAGACCGTCAGGGTTTCTTTCTCTTAGAAATTAGTGTCCTGAGGTCTTGCTTTGGGGGCTGCTGAGGGTGACGAGGCTGTCTCCAATCTTTGCGAGGGGGAGCACGACTCGCCACACTTTGTTTCTGAGCCTCCATTCTAGAAGGACTGAGGCGGGTCTGGGTGGCCGACGGGTCCGCCCCATGAGTGCAGCGAGGAAGAAACTGCCCAAAGGCTTCCTTGTGGCTTTCCGCCTCTTGGAACCTGGAGATAACTGTGATCATAGTGTCCCCGAATAGGCCAGTAAGCAAAGCGGTACCTGCACTCAGGTCCATCAGCAGGTCAGCCTGGTACGCCTGTAACACTGCCATCATGTGCAGAGCAGCACCAGCCTGACCCGCTTCCCGATAAGCCCTCCCCACTAAGATGGAGGTAATTCTGCAAGGCTTTGTGGAGAGAGAGTGTTTTTTTTTTTAAGTGACAATGCTGAAACCAGCAAGAGATAACCCGCAAGTGTCTCTTCTACCGGCAGCATCACCAAATCCCCCGAGCTTCAGCACCTACGATAGACGAATATGTCAACGTCGAGGGCACGAAGACACGGGAAGTATAAGGATTCCTCCATGAATGAGAATACTTGTTATGGAGGTCATGAAGAAAAAGGAAGGGACTGATATAGGGTTCCCTTCCCTCTTTTATTTATTCATTTTGGCCACCAGACAGAAATTTGTCTTCTTGTTTGGAGCGTTTGGGGGTGGGGGTGGTGGTGGTGGGGGGGGTTGTTGTTAGCTGCTTTATTATTGTGCGTGGAACGTACAGAGATTCAGCGCCCCACTCGTGAACCGAAGAGGCGCCGAGGTGCACTTCAGGCTTTCGAGAAGGATCAGCTGGATCTGGGGAGAGAGTGAGGGAAAGGGACGAACCCGTCTCTCGCTCCTCAGCCAGATCCATGAGAGAGCCCCACGAATGAAGTGTGGGCGCTGACTCCCGGAAGTAAGCGAGGCGAGAGCGAAGCATTTTGCCCGAAAGCAGATCGCAATGCTCGCACTCCAACATGATAGCAGCATGCTCTTCCCCAAACAAACAAAGCAAAACTGATACATGTCCCTCTCGGCCATAGAGCGTAAGCAAGGGAACAAGTTTGCTCTGACTTTCAGTCATTCTTTTTTTTTCTTTTTTTTTTTAAGAAAGAAGTGAAAGGAGAAAAGGCTCACTGCGCACTGTCTAACCAATTCTAACTCCTAACAGAGGAAAGAAAGTTTGACAGGCTCGTATAAACACATACGTACAGAATGAATCTGACGATGCTCTGGTGACGCATCTATTTATAGCCCAGCCCCAGGTGCATCCAATGATTACACCGGCAGAGGCTATCAATTCCGCTCAATGTTCATTGACGTGTTACACACATATTCACAGCTGGTCACACACAGGAAGGTGTTCCCAAAGCGCTTCCAGCACAGCACAGCACCAGAAGTGTAGCTTTATGTAAAGGGAACAATTACCCAAATGTATAAGTTCCTTGAACTTATGTTTTCTTAAAAAAATAACAGACTTAAAATTTCAGGTTAATAACTCAAACTCAGTTCATTCACTTCAAATTAAAATGATTTTGTTTATACAACAACATTTAAATAGCAAATCTGAGTTATGTCTACTTACATCTAGTTACCTGAATTTAAATAGTTACGTTTATTCTATATAAACACCAAGTTAATTGAACTTAATTACACAAGATTTGGAGACATCCAATTCAATTGAGGGAATGACTTAATCAATTCAGTAGAGTCAACTTATTAGTGTTCAGTTGCTGACAAATTGTCGTTGTTTATATTTATATTTATTATATTTATGCATTTGGCAGACGCTTTTATCCAAAGCGACTTACAGTGCAATTATTACAGGGACAATCCCCCCGGAGCAACCTGGAGTTAAGTGCCTTGCTCAAGAGCACAATGGTGGTGGCCGTGGGGGTTCAAACCAATGACCTTCTGATTAACAGCCCTGTGCTTTATCCACTATGCCACCACCATTCCAAGTTTAAGTGACTACTAGGAAAAACCTATAAAAATCAAATAGTATGAATAACAAATAACTAAATTCATCATTCTATCCTCACACACAGTGCTCCTCATTTATATTTTACCCTGCATTGCAATTATCAGTAAATCTAATTACATTTCATATTTCAACAGTTTTGGTGCTGATTAATTAATTCCTATTCTCAAGTCACTCTTTAACACATCCCAAAATAAAAAAATCCTTTTGTTGCAAGGGCAAAACTTGAAAAAACAAAACAAAAACAAAAAAACAGTGTGGGAGAATATTTCCAGAGAGCTACTTTGATTTAAAAACAGATTGAACATTATAAAAGAGCTGGATTCTTCTGCTCTCGGCCTGCGTTTACGATACAAGCTTTAGCAGCGAGCTAAACACGAGAACCAGGAAAAGGCATACACAGGATTGGAATTCAAACTTCTTTACTGAAATCCATTTTCCTTTATCTTTTGTCTTTTCTTTTGTCTTTTGTGTGAAACTGCAACAAACAATAAAGATATTCTCAGAATATTGTCTCTTACAAAGTCCCTTTGATTATGTACATACTTGACAATATGAAGAAAAACACATACATAGACTGAAACCATTTAAATCTAATCAAATGTCTTTACGTATATATATATATATATATATATATATATATATATATATATATATATATATATATAATATGCAATATATGTGAATTCAGAAAACTATGATATCTTCAGCATATCTAAACTTACGTGAAATCTCTATTCGCTCACACTATATATTCAGAATATAGATTATGCTCAAATCCACAATCTTATGACATCCACATAATAAGATCACATAAAGATGATTTAGAGTATAAAACTTACAGATTATGCCATTCTCAGGAGCAAATATATAAGAAAGAAGAACATGTTTGCAGTCTTGAGATCTCCACCATGTGCTCTGACTAAAACGAGATGATTGCTAAATACTTATAAACTACAGTTCTTATAATAACCAGTAGGTGTCAGCATTCAGACAAAGAAACCACAATTGAATCCAGAACATGGATATTTAAAAATATTTAGAGATTTCATAAAGAGTCCTGAATAGATTTTACCATGATCACTATAAGGCTAACGTGCATAAACCTGTATAACTTTAGATGTAAAAACACATGATATTTTTTCTGTCACATCTAAAGAATTAAAATTAATGTCAATGTTGAACTGTTACAAACAGATTGTAGTCCAGTGTGGCAGCGGGGGCGTGGTCAAGCGCCCGTCCGGGAGAGAAAAGCGGTAAGGGCGCTTACACCTGAGCTAGATTATGTCTAACACCTGTCTCTAATTTCAGTGAGCACGGGGAGAGTGGCATAAAAGGCAGCCAGAGGGCCTCCATGACAGAGAGAGAGGGACATAAGAATTACTGTGGTTGTGTGTGATAAAAGCTGACTGTTTAAAAGTGCTCTGTGCACGTTGTGTTTGAAAAGAATAAAGAACCTCACCTCTGAGCCGCTGTGTCAGGTGTCATCCCTCGGAGGAGGTCATTTACACTGGTGCCGAAACCCGGGATTTGTTCATCCAAGTATGGAGATGGGTCGCCCCGTAGAGTCCTCCCAGCTGACGGAGGTCCTCCAGTCCCTCGCGACACTACACCAGAGCCACCAACAGTCCCTGCTTGAGCTCCGGCAGGACCAGGATCACCATTTTTTTGAGATCATGCGGGCTGAGGCAGAGGACCGGCACGCCATCTGGAGCCTCCTCAGCCAGGAGGCCGCGCCGGCCACAGCCATGACCCCGGACCCCCGCTCCACGCTGCCCCCGCCCACGTTACAGAAGATGGGGGCAGCAGATGATCCTGAGGCCTTCCTGGATTTGTTTGAGGGGACAGCAGAAATCTGGGGCTGGCCACATGAACAATGGGCAGCCCGCCTAGTTCCACTCCTGTCCGGGGAAGCTCAGCTCACGGCTCAACAACTGCCGGCAACTAACCTCCTGGCCTACACAGACCTAAAAAGAGCCATTTTGCAACGGTTCGGTCGGAGCCCGGAAGAGAATCGTCTGCTCTTCCGGGGCATGAAGTTGGAAAAGTCCGATCGCCCGTTCGCGTTTGCCCAACGGCTCCGGGACGCCTGTCGGAGGTGGCTGCTCGCGGGGGACCGCGACGTCGAGGGAGTTATCGGTCAGGTGGTACTGGAGCAATTTGGCCAACGGCTGCCCCGGAAAATGGAGGAGCGGGTCCAGTGCCACCGCCCGGCGTCGCTGGAGGAAGCCGTTCGCCTTGCGGAGGACCATCTGGCGGCGATCCCGAGGGCGGACGAGCCCTCCTCCTCTCTCTCTCTTTCCCCTTCCCCTGTGTCTGCCCCTGCCTTCGCCCCCTCCCCTATGTCATTTCGCTCTGTTCTCTCCCCAGGGCCCGTGCCTGCCCCGCGCAGGCGTGGAGTGTACCAGAGACCAGCTTCCCGGCCTTGGGAGAATGTACCCTCCCCTTCCCCATCATTCAGCTGTTCTCCCCCTCAGGTGGGGGCGCCCGCCAGCACAAGTGCAGCCGCAACGCCTGGGCCGGCCTGTTGGAGGTGCGGAGACCCGGACCACTTCCGGGATCAGTGTCCGCTGATGGAGGTGGGGATGGTGGTGCGGGTCTCCGACGTACTGCAGGCTTCCCCCAATCGGGCTGGAGCATACCGGATTCCGGTAAGGATCAGGGGGGGTATTTACCAAGCTTTGCTGAATACCGGCTGCAATCAGACCACCATCCACCAACGCTTGGTTCAACCCGGGGCTTTGGGTTTAGCTAAACTGGTGAGGGTGAGGTGTGTGCATGGGGATGTTCACAAGTATCCCATGGTGACTTTGGCGATTAAATTCAGGGGAAGAAACCATAGTGTGGAGGCAGCGGTTAGTTCCCGCCTCACTCATCCGCTAATCTTGGGTACTGATTGGCCGAATTTTGAAGATATTTTAGAGGGTATTTGTGCGGATGGGTCCTGCATAAAGAGGTGTGCGATGCTTTGGCAGGGGAGGCGGAGCCGGGGCCGTCCTCGGCTGCTCTGAATGACGAGGGAAGGGGCGAGGTGGCCACCCCTCCTCTCAGGGAATTCCCTGAGGGGGACTTCCCTCTAGAGCAGTCGCGGGAGGAAACCCTTAAACATGCTCTTGACCAAGTGAGAGTAATTGATGGTCAACAGCTTCGGCCGGGCATCGCCATTTCATACCCATATTTTGCCATGATTAAAGATCGGTTATATAGAGTGACGCAGGACGCTCAAACGAAAGAGGAAGTGACACAATTATTGATTCCACGAAGCCGCCGGGAAATGGTTTTCCAGGTGGCTCACTATAATCCTATGGCCGGTCACCTAGGGGAACGGAAAACACTTCTCCGTCTAATAGCCCATTTCTATTGGCCGGGCATTGGCGGTTACGTCCGCAGGTGGTGTGCGGCGTGCCGTGAATGTCAGCTGGTAAACCCACCGGCCACCCCAAAAGCGCCATTGCGCCCTCTTCCATTGATCGAGGTCCCCTTCGAAAGAATTGGGATGGACCTCGTCGGGCCATTAGAACGGTCAGCACGCGGACATTGCTTCGTGTTAGTCCTAGTGGATTACGCAACGCGATATCCGGAAGCGGTGCCTCTGAGCAACATCTCCACACGTAGTGTTGCAGGGGCACTCTTCAAGATAATCTCCCGGGTGGGGATTCCGAAAGAAATCCTCACCAATCAAGGCATGACTTTTATGTCACGTACACTTCGCGAACTTTATGAGCTCTTGGGCATTAAATCGATTCGCAATAGCGTTTACCATCCACAGACAGATGGCCTAGTGGAACGATTTAATAAAACGCTCAAGAACATGAGCCGTAAATTCGTACACGATGACGCTAGAAATTGGGATAAGTGGCTAGACCCCCTGTTATTTGCAGTACGGGAGGTCCCGCAAGCCTCCACAGGGTTCTCCCCATTTGAGCTCCTGTACGGGCGACGCCCACGCGGGGTCCTTGACATCATCCGCGAAGCTTGGGAGGAGGGACCTTCTAATAGTAAAAATGAAATTCAGTTCGTTCTCGATCTTAGAGCAAAACTCCACACACTGGGGCGACTAACACAGGAGAATTTGCTCCAAGCTCAAGAACGCCAACGCCGGCTGTATGACAGGGGTACTCGGCTAAGGGAATTTGCACCGGGAGACAAGGTACTCGTATTACTCCCAACATCGAGCTCTAAATTACTCGCCAAGTGGCAAGGGCCTTTTGAGGTCACACGACGAGTAGGGGATCTCGATTATGAAGTTAAACGTACCGATAGAGGGGGCGCATGTCAAATATATCACCTCAACCTCCTGAAATTGTGGAGGGAGGAGGCGGCCTCTGTGACGTTGGCCACAGTAGTTCCGGAGAGGGCGGAGCTCGGACTGGAGGTAAACAAAAACTGCAATCTTAACACTCCGGTTGCTTGTGGAGACCACCTCTCACCGCGTCAACTCACAGAGGTTTCCGATTTACAGAAGGAATTTGCGGATGTGTTTTCCCCTCTGCCGGGCCATACAAACATCATGCAGCACCACATCGAGACCGAGCCGGGCGTGGTGGTGCGTTGCCGCCCCTATCGCTTACCCGAACATAAAAAGAAAATAGTACGGGAGGAATTAGATGCGATGCTTGATATGGGCGTAATACAGGAATCCCACAGTGATTGGTCCAGCCCGGTTGTTCTTGTTCCCAAGAGTGATGGGTCTGTTCGATTCTGTGTGGATTACAGAAAAGTCAACGCGGTGTCTAAATTTGACGCGTACCCAATGCCCCGTGTTGATGAACTGCTCGATCGGTTAGGTACTGCTCGATTTTATTCGACCTTGGATTTAACAAAGGGTTATTGGCAGATCCCCTTGACACCAATGTCCCCGTGAGAAAACAGCCTTCACTACGCCGTTTGGATTACACCAATTTGTGACGCTTCCTTTCGGTTTGTTTGGAGCACCAGCCACGTTTCAATGACTCATGGATAGGATCCTCAGACCTCACACCGCGTACGCCGCTGCCTATTTGGATGATATCATCATTTATAGCAATGATTGGCAGCGGCACATGCAACATCTGAGGGCCGTCCTGAGATCGCTGCGGCGGGCGGGGCTCACGGCAAACCCTAAGAAGTCGCTGATTGAGCGTGTGGAGGTACGGTATCTGGGGTTCCACTTGGGTCATGGCCAGGTGCGTCCCCAAATTGACAAAACCGCGGCGATTGCGACTTGCCCTAGACCCAAGACCAAAAAGGGGGTGAGGCAGTTCCTGGGGCTGGCTGGCTTTTATAGGAGGTTTGTGCCTAATTATTCGGATGTCACCAGCCCGCTGACTGACCTCACTAAAAAGGGGGCTCCAGATCCGGTCCAATGGTCGGAGCAGTGCCAACAGGTGTTTATGCAGATTAAAGCTGCACTTTGTGGGGGGCCGCTTCTTCATGCACCTGACTTCTCTCTCCCTTTTATTTTGCAGATGGACGCTTCAGACAGAGGGCTGGGGGCCGTACTCTCGCAGGTGGTGGAGGGGGAGGAGCGCCCGGTGCTGTACATTAGCCGTAAGCTCTCCTTAAGGGAGACTAAGTACAGCACCGTGGAAAAGGAGTGTTTGGCCATCAAGTGGGCAGTCCTCACCCTCCGTTACTACCTGCTGGGGCGGGCCTTCACCCTCTGCTCGGATCACGCCCCACTGCAGTGGCTCCATCGCATGAAAGATACTAACGCCCGGATCACCCGTTAGTATCTGGCCCTCCAGCCCTTTAAATTCAAGGTGGTCCATAGACCGGGGGTGCAGATTGCTGTCGCCGACTTCCTCTCCAGAAATGGGGGGGAGTGGTAGACAGGCCGGATGGCGCCCCGGCCTGAGTCGGGCGGTGGGGGTATGTGGCAGCGGGGGCGTGGTCAAGCGCCCGTCCGGGAGAGAAAAGCGGTAAGGGCGCTTACACCTGAGCTAGATTATGTCTAACACCTGTCTCTAATTTCAGTGAGCACGGGGAGAGCGGCATAAAAGGCAGCCAGAGGGCCTCCATGACAGAGAGAGAGGGACATAAGAATTACTGTGGTTGTGTGTGATAAAAGCTGACTGTTTAAAAGTGCTCTGTGCACGTTGTGTTTGAAAAGAATAAAGAACCTCTCCTCTGAGCCGCTGTGTCAGGTGTCATCCCTCGGAGGAGGTCATTTACATCCAGGTTTTAACATATTTGACCATTCAAGTTACACTACACAAAACCAACAGTTAGCCTATGAAATATTTTAGAGCAGAGAAAAACTAGAATAAATGTTTATTCATAGAAATGTCCATTACTTTTCTATGCTCTTAAAGAGTTTTTGCAAATTGACTTTTTTTGGGCCTAAAATACTCTTTAATAAATTCCCTTTTATTTCCAGATCTTCCATGACCGTGGGAACTCTAAATGTGTGTTTGTGTCTGTGTTTGGGGGTGAAAGTGAGAGGTGGTTGCTCATAATAATAACACTCTATCAAGAGAGTCTCATCATCCACACTACAGCCCTGAAACTACTTCACACTATACAATGACCACAGAGACTCCAATGAATGACCCTTGTTAGAAAACAAGAGCCAGACAGAACAACTGAAGCATTAATTCATTGGAGTGGGGCTCCATTGTGCTGCAAATCCAGCTTGGTCTGCAAAAACAACACAGCAGATCAACATCTGAGTGTGAACACAAGTGTGAATGCTTAACATTTTTTACATACTTTAGCAAACAAACAAAGATATTTTGTTGTGATTACTTGTTTTATATGTTCTGTATTAGCTGTACGCCGAGGGGTAAATTCTCTAAACAGTTGCACCACTTTTGTGCATAGTATTTTTTTGCAAGAACGTATTCACTAACCACCTGAATCTTGTTTAAGCAGGCACAATCACAGGCACAAGCAATGCAAAGCTAATTAAATTTAGTCATTGTGATTCTAAGTGCAAACAAACAATTTAATTGGCTTTATATAGATTGCTCTTTATTCAAAACTCTGTGAAAAACAAATGCTTTTTATAAGGAATAGTTCACCCCAAAAAATTATTCTCTCATCATTTACACACTTTTTTGCCACCTCAAACTCTTATGACTTTCTTTCTTATACAGAACACAAACAATATATAGTTTGATGGAGATATCAGGTGTTTCTGTAAATACAATGCAAGTCAAGTTGTTCCAAAACATTCTAACAAAAAAAAAAAAAGCAGCATTATAAAATGTAATCCAGAGCGGGCAGTGGGAGGATCCTCTGGAAGTAAACAGGTCTTTCTGCAGCTTGCTGAACTGACTCCAAATCAGCTGGACCACCTGGGGGGGGGGGGGTCTCCACTCTCCCCCGAGCGTCACCTGCCATGACAGCATGTCTGCTGTGGCATTGAGTGTGCCTGGGATGTGAGTGGCATGCAGCGACTTCAGTCACTGACTCCAGAGGAGGATACGGCAGGCGAGTTGCGACATGCGACTTGAGCGTAAGCAACCTTGGCGGTATATATATGCTACTGTCACTGTGTTGTCCATCCGGACCAAAATATGCTTGCCCTGGATCAATGGCTAAAGCCTCTGCAGGGTGAGCAGTACTGCCAACAACTCGAGGTTGATATGCCAACACAGTCGCGGTCCCATCCAGGAACCAGTGGCTGAGTGCTCTTTGCACACGATGCCCCATCCTAGCTTGGAGGCGTCTGTTGTAATCACAACATGGTTGGACACTTGCTGTAGGGGTACTCCTGCCTGCAGAAAAGAAAGGTCTAGGGCTGAACAAGTGGCGGCAGATGTATGCAGTGGCGCCATGCACATCTCGGGACTCGAGTCTGAAGCCAGTGCTGAAGCGGTCTCATATGCATCAACCCGAGTTTCGTGACTGCCACCGAGGTTGCCATATGTTCACATTTTGTATCTGTGCATTCTTATTTTTATGTCTTTTGTGGAGCTCAATAGCTCATGAACACCATGTGTATTTGTTATATGTAAAAGAGCAGTGTGAACATTTTTCAAAACTTCTTTTATTTTCCATGGAAGGAAGTCAAATTGGTAAAGAATGACACAAAGGCAAATACATTGAGATATTTGTCTATTTTAAGAGACCTAACACTTTAAAACATGCCAAAATTAAAAATGTATAAACTGTAATCCATCCAGATGCAAAGTTGAAACAAACATAGCTATAACATGTACCATTGATTTCAATCTTAGCTCACCTTCAGAAAAGATAGGTTGCGGTTCCGTTCGATACTGGTTATCTCCAGATTACCCATGACCACCTCACAGTTTTCATAGAACTTTCGAAGAGTTCTGTACTGTTGGTCCAAATCAGACAGTGTACTGAGCTTGTTATCGGTGCCAGGACAAACTGTAGAGAGAGAAAAAATAGGGGAAAAAATTACTGAAATGTGATTAAAGACCTTGTAAAATATTTTCTTGAATACACTGCAAGCTTTGAATGTTTCATAAACAATTAGATCTATGAAGGCCAACAAAAATTAGGGTGGAAGAGAAGTACTCCAAAAAAAAACAATGGAAACTTTCCAAAGCTGCATTAGCTATACAAACAATTTAAGCAGTGTCTTCAGGCCACAATCATAAATCTTTATTCCATATGGGTGCTCTGGCATCATACATAATGTATTGTGTAAAAAAAGAAAGAAAAACACAGGTCATTACTTAAAAAAATAATTAGCCAAATTACTGAGCGAAGGTTTTTCTTTTTCTGACCTGCTTTTGCAAAACTAAAAATCTGCCATCCATAACAATGAGATAAAAAAGTCAGTTGCCTCTTTTTCAATTATAAAAAGATTGTATGCATGGCAACAGCTTTAACGCAAGCTTCTCTTTTCATTGTTGCCAAGCCAAGCACAGTGGGCACTTTAATGAAGTATTACAATGAGTGATTGTTTAAAACTGGTCCCCAGAGATTAATCCTAGCCTAGAATCTCAGCCATCCCAGGCTCCATTCGAGCAACCCAAAAAACATTTCTGGCTTTGTTTCAGGGTGGAGGGACCCATCCCCAAAGTTACCCCAAGTAAGGTTTTTTATTTATTTATTTATTCATAAATGGCAGATAAGTTTGGTGAGTTGCAGACTAATCTGAGGTAAATTGTCAGGGGTCTCCGTACATATTGGTAAATCATAGGGTAAAAATGGTTGACTTCTGTTGATGATTGTGATTACTGGGACAGTGATGGTTTGGCTGAAGGAGGTGTGAGGGCTAACAGCTACAGGAACAGACAGGTCCTTTAACCCTGGCAGTGGTGGCAGACTTGACATGCAATTAAATACACCTATTTCCACCCATTAAACACCTTCCTAGGTCTGGGCTGAACCCTCTGCTAGATCAGATGGCCCGAGCATGCCAAGCAACATCAGATTGTCAGAAAGTGTATGTCCAGTGATTCATGTGAAAATGTGTTAATGTGCACTTGTGTGAGACACATGACCATTAGTGCCCTGGAAGGAAATACTCACTATGGCTGGGTTTCCCGATAATGTTGCAACTTAAGCTTTAACGATCATCTTAACTAATGTCGTTCGTGATTTTATGATGTAGTCTCCCAAACCCAGACGTATCTCTCTCATTATAAGGTAGAACTTAAGTGCTTTGTAATAGGAGCTGTCCAGTCCAAATGTGCTGATCACTTTGGCCAGTATGTCCAGGTGTCTGTCTTCTCAAAATGATAAAACAGGTGGAAATACTGACAAACGTCTCGGGTTACATGTGTAACCCTTGTTCCCTGAAAAAAGCGGAACGAGATGCTGCGCTGCTAAGCGCTACGGGGAACAACTCTAACTGTGAACCGAGCTGAAATAGTGTGTGTAACACATCAATGAACATTGAGCGGAATTTATAGCCTCGGCTGATGTAATCATTAGATGCACCTGCGGCCAGGCTATAAATGGATACCTCACCAGGTGTCGTCAGATACTTCTTTTTGAGGAGCAGTCCTGGGACGTCCCAGTGCGGCAAAGCAGCGCATCATCTCGTTCCGCTTTTTTCAGGGAACAAGGGTTACACATGTAACCCGAGATGTTCCCTTTACATAAATCTTCACTACGATGCTGCTCTGCTAAGTGCTACAGGGAACGCAATACCCACGCCGCAGCACTTGGGGCTGTCCGGACCCCTACGGTTGTGCAGTGTACTCACAAAAACGCAAGAGGTCTCAGACATGAGCTTGAGATGTCGACTCAAGGGCATAAGAGCCCGGAGTAGCATAAACATCTAAACCATTCAATTTTGATGAATGTGTGCGGAGAGGACCAGCCTGCCGCATCACAAACTTGTTCAGTCATGAGCTGAGATGTCGACTCAAGGGCATAAGAGCCCGGAGTAGCAAAGCATCTAACCCATAAAGTTCGATGAATGTGCGAAGAGAACCCTATCGCAACACAAACTTGTCATAAAAACTGATGAATGTGAGCGGAGAGGACCAGCCTGCCGCATCACAAACTTGTTCAGGCATGAGCTGAGATGTCGACTCAAGGGCATAAGAGCCCGGAGTAGCAAAGCATCTAACCCATAAAGTTCGATGAATGTGTGCGAAGAGAACCCTATCGCAACACAAACTTGTCATAAAAACTGATGAATGTGAGCGGACAGGACCAGCCTGCCGCATCACAAACTTGTTTAGGCATGGGCTGAGATGTCGCCTCAAGGACATAAGAGTCCGGAGTAGCAAAGCATCTAACCCTTAAAGTTCGATGAATGTGTGCAAAGAGAACCCTATCGCAATACAAACTTGTCATAAAAACTGATGAATGTGAGCAGAGAGAACCAGCCTGCCGCATCACAAACTTGTTCAGGTATGAGCTGAGATGTCGACTCAAGGGCATAAGAGCCCGGAGTGGCAAAACATCCAAACTATAAAAATCTACTGAATGTGTGCAGAGAGGACAACCTGCCGCATCACAAACTTGCTGCAGAGGGAGACCTTTAGCCAAGGTTTTAGAGGAGGAGAGCCCTCTGGTAGAGTGCGCCCTAAAACCTACTGGCGAAGCTTGACCGCGCGCCTCGTGGCCCGGGCAATAATGAGGATGCCTCTTTGAGGGCACCCCACCCACCAAGCCATGGCAAACCGCAGTGGCCACATAGAACCTGGCAGTGGCGAGGCAAGTGCCCGCTTCTTTCTACAGAAAATCCAGAACTGAAGAAAACTGGCAGTAAGCTGGTTCTGTAATAAGAACTTTAGTAGAAGGAAATGCATGCAGGCGCATTTGTGCTATGTATGCCTTACTACGATCAGCCCCTCCCGAGGGGGAACTGGGCGACTCGGGGAGAAGTAGAGGAGACATTGCGCTATCAACAGAGGCGAAGAGGTCCTCTTCTGCCCTGTAAAATCTACCCAGATGAGTTCCAAGTGGAGGGAGCCCTAGCACTTGAAATGGTCTCGATAATCTCAAGAGAAAACCCTGTGAACCTCATTTGGTACCCTTAGGGGCCAGACATGAAAGGTTTCACAATTTGGGCCAAGGATGAGAAGGTCCTCCCTGTTCGGAATCGCCAAAGGCGAGCCGTTGAGGAGAGGAATTAGCTCCGAGAAACATATCCTATTCGGCCAGCGCAGCGCCATTAATAGGAGGCAAGACCCTTGCTGGTGAACATCGCCAAGACTCCCGGGAGCAGAGAAACCGCGGAAAGAAATGCATACAGACGCATTCTGGGTCATGTATGTGTCTTAACGTCCAGACCCAAGGGGGCTGGGTGATTTCAGGGAGAAGTAGAGGAGACATTGCGCTATTCATAGAGGCGAAGAGGTCCTCTTCTGAACCACATAGAAAGGGAACGGAGCCTGAGGTGCGTAACCCTTTTTAGCCTAGGGGTTTTTGGCCCTTGGAAGAAATCCCCTGGCTTTTGGCCACAACAAAAATGGTCTCTTGAGCAGAAGGTCCAGAGGGATCACCGTGGACGCGGTCGCCCTGAGACCTGGAAATCGTTGATACTGATAACAGTGCAACCTTGACCTAGCCTGACTTTGCTCAGGGTGATATGAATGGACTCAATCCTAGCGGGAGACAGTTGTGCCCGCATTGTGATTGAACTCCCGATAGACAGTGTTCTGAGTGGGAGAGAGGACGCTTTTCTTGGCGTTGAGCCTCAACCCCAGAAAAACAGATGAGCTAAGACGATGTCCCTGTGCTGAACTGCCAGTTCTTGGAACTGTGCTAGGATCAGCCAGTCGCCTACATAATTCAGAATGCAGATGCCCCGGAGTCGCAAGGAGCCAGCACTACATCATGCATTGTGAATGTGCTGATAAAAAGGGCTAGGCTGAGTGAAAGAACCTGACCCTGGAAGACTTCGCCCCCGGAAGTGAACCTCAGGAACTTTCCATGTTGTGGCAGAACTTCTAAATGAAGTATAGAAGTGCGTCATAAGATCGATGGTGACCAGCCAAACGAGTTGTAGGGCTTGAGACACGACCGTCTTGACAGGCATCATCATGGACTTGAACACCCACGGGTAGTTCAAGCTTTAAGATCTAAGCCAGACGCCACCCCTCACCCTCCATGGGAAACAGGAAGTATTTAGTGTAATAACCTAACTCTCTCTCTGGAAGGGGAACATATACTATGGCCCCTTTAACCAGGGGATTGAGTTTTTTTGTTTTTACATAAAAAGAAATCCGGTTCACGGTAGTGAGAACACGCCGTTGAAACACGGAAAAGCGGCGAGTGAATTAAATCCTGACGCCCTTATAAGACCCACAGAAAAGAATATATCTGGCAGAAGTTTCCACGCTGCCAGGATCTCTGAGATGGGTATTATATTTTAACACTTCCTGTTGAGGGGTTGTCGAGTGTTTTGCGTCCTGAATAAAATGCAGGAACAGTGAAAACACCCAATTTTGACGAAAGCCTCTGCAACCCGAAACACCAAGAGGTGGCGGGAATGGAGGGGCTTCGAGGGGGTACCGGGAGGGGTGAAGTGAAGCACGCGCCCCATCCCGAGGGGAGCTACCCCCTAATCTAGGCGCAAGACCGTCAGGGTTTTCTCTAACTAGAATTTATAGTCCTGAGGTCTTGCTTCGGGGGCTGGCGAGGGCGGCGAGACTGTACCCAATCCCTGGGAGGAGGAGCACGACTCGCCACGCTTTGCTTTTGAGCCTCCCTTCAGTCAGGACCGAGGCGGGTCTGAGGCTTGCTCGTCAAGCGCAGAACCCACACTCAGGTCGTCCAGGAGGTCAGCCTGGTACGCCTGTAAAACAGCATAGTGTGCAGAGCAGCAACAGCCTGACCTGCTGCTTGATAAGCCCTTCCCACTAAAGTGGAGGTTGTCCTACAAGGCTTTGAGGGGAGAGAGGGCTTCTTAAGTGACGATGCCGAGCCCGGCGAGAGATAGCCCGCAAGCGTCTCTTCGACCGGCGGCATTACTGAATACCCCCGTGCCTCAGCACCCACGATAGTCAAATATAATGACGCCGAGGGTATGTGAACACGGGAAGAAAATATATATATATATATATATATAATTTTTTTTTTTTAGGGGTTCTCCATGAGCGAAAAAAGCTCTTCATGGAGGTTATCAAAGAAGGGAAGGGACCCATGAGGCGTTCCCTTTCTTAGACTGGAAGATAAAATCTATCCCCTAATTTGAAGCGTTTGGGGGTCTCTTTTTCGCGTGGCCAGTCCAATCTGGCAACCGCACGAGTAACAACATCGAGCAATTCCTCCATAGATTTTCTCTCGCGGACGGAAAGCTCGGAGGCGGGAAGAGAATCGCGATCCACCTTATGATCCGAAGAAGCGTCGGAACACGCTTCGAGATCATGTGAAGGACCATCTGGGTTTGGGGAGAAAGTGAGAGAAAGGGAACAACCCGTCTCTTGCTCCTCATCCAAATCCATGCAAGAGCCCCACGAATGACCTTTTTTTTTTTCGTGAGTGCTGACTCCCGGAAGCAAGCGAGGCGAGCACGACGCACTCTGCCTGTTAAAGCAAATCGCAGTGCTCGCACCTTCCCTGCTGCAATGCGAGAGCAGCGTGCTCTTACCCCCAAACAAACAGCAAAAACTGGTGTGTGTCGTCTTCAGCTATAGAGCGAGAAGAGGGGAACACGCACCGTTTGCGGCTTTGAGTCATTCTCTTTTTATTTCTTTCTTTTTTAGAAATATATACAGGTATATATAATATTTTCTAAACAGAAGAGAAAAGAGAACAACGTTCACTGCACACTGCCTAACTGATTCTATCTCCTAACAGAGGAAAGAAAGTTTTGACAGGGTTTGTAAAACACACAGAAACAGAATCGCTCTGAAAAAACAGTTTCTGACGACACCTGGTGACGTATCCATTTATAGCCTGGCCGCAGGTGCATCTAATGATTACATCAGCCGAGGCTATATATTCCGGTCAATGTTCATTGACGTGTTACACACGCTATTTCAGTTCGGTTCACAGTTAGAGTTGTTCCCCGTAGCGCTTAGCAGCGCAGCATCGTAGTGAAGCTTTTTGTAAAGGGAACATGGAATTTGTTTGAAACCTTGTCGAGGCACTGAAATTTATTACCTATCTATTACAGAATTTAATGAAAGAAATAATTATGGCTTTAATAAGACGGAGTTTCAGATGTATTGATGCTCAATCATAGAGAAAGTTATGCAATAAATGCATGTAAAGTGAATGTACAACCCCAATTCCGAATAATTCTGAAAAAAAAAAAAAAAAAGAAGTGATTTGTCAATTATATTCTTCTGAATGCGTGTGATCTCTGATCTATCAGATCTATACAAAGTAAACCTTTGTTAGTCAACACCATTCCACAGATGCTATTTAAGACTTTACTATGCAAAGCAGAAGCCCTACATAAAAACTGTCCAGAAGCGCTGCCAAATTCTCTGGGTTCAGTCTCATCTTAAATGGTAAGTAGAACTGTGGAACCATGTGTTTTGGTCCGATGAGTCCACATTTCAAATAATTTTTGAAAAACAGCTATTGTGGTCTCCGGACCAAAGAGGAAAAGGACCATCCAAGCTGGTATCAGCTTCAGGTACAAAAGACAGTGTCTCTATGGGCCAGGGGTGTCAGTGCCCATGGCATGGGTAACTTGTACATCTGAGAGGGCACAATCAATGCAGACAGATATGTAAAACATTTTGAGCAGCATATACTGCCATCCAGCACCATCTTTTCCAGTGACGTCCTGGAATTTTCCAAAGGACAACTTCTAACCACATACTGGCCGAATAATCAGAGAGTGTGTGTGCTAGATTGGCCTGCCTGCAGTTCTGACCATCTCCAACTGAGAATGTGTGTTGCATTATGAAGCGCATAATACGGCAACAAAGACCCTGTACAATTGTGCCGCTGAAGACATGCATAATGGATGAATTTGGGAAAATTCCACTTTTTAAAAGTAACAAACTTGTGTCTTCAGTGCCTAAATGCTTAATAAGTGTTATTAGAAGAAATGGTGATGTTTCACAATGGTAAACACTCGACTACCCTAACATTTTTGTATGTAGTGTATTGCAATCATTAGATTTGAAATTACTGTACATTAAAAACAAACAAACAATGAAATTCACAAGGTAAAACATCAGATGATGTTAAGTTGTAGTGCTTTTAATATATCAAAGGGTGAATATAATTTACAAATAACTCCTTTTTGCTTTTATTAGTATTTTCCACACTGTCCAAACGTTTTCGGAATTGGGGTTCTACTTGAATCATAAGGGGCTCTCACGTAGCCTTAAGTTCTTTGGCTGGAAACTGAACAAATGCACACAGAATAGGATTAAAATGACGGTCATCAGTTTTGAATTAGCTTTGAATACTTAGAGCTGTCTAAGTATTAATATATCATCTGGTTAGAGTTCAAGGTACTGTGTACTCGCAGCCTTACTGCCGTTATGCATCATGCAATTTGTTACTGCCTTGTAAAAAGACTACAGGCAAGTCGTTTTCAACCAGCCATTGGAGGAAGAGAGAAAAGGAAGAAGAGATGGAATTGTAAGAGAGAGGGAATTCCCTTGAGAGAGGGAATCTCTCATTGCACACTATTGCTCTAATCTTCTCTGTTAACCATATTTTAATTATTTGTTATTTCATATTTATTTAAGTTTTAAACTGTGTGATCACATTACTCAAACATGTCTTCTTAAATAATCTGTTTAATAAGAACATGTAATCTTTCTGTTGGCATTACAATTATGCTTATCAATGAAAGCTAATATAACGTTATACTGTATAATGTGTCTTGTAAATTTAGACCTATCATGTCACGTGTGCATACAGTGCAGACTGCCTATTTATTTAAATGTGATTTATTTTCAATTTTTTTTTATCCTTACAGTACTTCATTACTGTACTTAAGAACAGTTTTTTAATGTTTGTACTTTATTTGAAGTAGACTTTTACATCAATACATTTTGAAGAGAAACTATACTTTTACTCCGATAAATTTCTCCAGACCCTTTCAGTACTTTTGCGACTGATCACTGCAAAAAAAATAACAAGTAGTACATGCAAAAATGCATACAGATCGGCGATAGTGATGTCTGATTCATGAATGAATCATGTGAGTCTTATCTTTTAAATCTGATTCATTTCAACCAATCAAAAAGATTAATAAATCGTTCTGAATTATTAGTTTTGCAAATCGCAAACATCACAAGCGAAGCGTGCACCAGATAATTTGTATTCCGTTGTCTGTCTGCACTGGGGAAGACAAGAAACTGCTCATGTAAGTCAAAATTAGTTTTTTGATGAATAAAGTTTGATAAACATAATGAAAGCTGTGAAATAATGCTAAACTTATGTGCTATCAGTCTTCTGCCTTTCCAGAACCTGTTCATATAAAAGTCAATCAAACATGTTTACCTTTTACATTTAACCTAGATGTGTATGAATCAACCAGCGCTCATGAAAATGTCAAACAATATATATTTTTTTTTATAAACTAGGGTGTTCTGGGTGGTTACTAAAGTGTTCTATTTATTTTTTAGCACATTGATGCTAGAGTATGTGGTTACTAGGGTGTTCTGATACAGTATGTGGTTACTTGGGTTGGTTGCTTGGGCATGCTATGCAGTTGTCAAGCAGATCTACTGTGTGTTTTAAAGCATTGCTAGAGTATGTGTTTGCCAGGTTGTTACTATGATTTTGCTACTTTTTTTTCTGTGTTTGTAACACATTGCTCTGCAGTTGCTAGGGTGTCTAGGTGGTTGCAAGGTTGTTACTATGATGTTGTTAAGTTGTTTTAACTGTGATTTTAGCACATTGCTATGCAGATGCCAGGGTGTTCTGTGTGGTTGCTGGGTTGTTTCTTACTGGCCCAAATGAAAAGAGCCCAGTCTCTATAATGGTCACTAAATATGACTCATTCAATGTTAAAATATTTTATGTATGAGTTTTTTTGTATTTTATTTTTTTTATTATATGTCTAATCCACATGTTAAACATATAGCCAATATAAAAACTACTTCAGTTGTGTTGTGGTTTCAATGCATTCAAATCCTCCTGGGAAGTTCATAGTTACAAGTTCAGAAGTTGTCCTTTCGATGTAATGAGCGTAATAAGTTATTTTAGTAGGACAGAATGGGCCTGTTTTGCAATTTTTAATCTTTTTCACTTTCTGAAAAAGCAGGAAGCCACGGATGGGCAGATCAATCCTAAAGTATTGATACTTCCGGTACTGATGTTGTATCAAAAAATATCCATCCTCACACAAAAAATAGATTCAAATTTTTTTTTTTTTTCTTTAACTATAGATATTAATATTTGGTTATAATGAACAATAATCACAAGTTTCAAAGTGAAATAAAAAGGATTTTGCTATATTAGCAAATGCATTAGTGAGTGTACAGCTTGCATAACAATGTAAATTTGCTGTCCCCTCAAAATAACTCTTGTCTAAACTGCTGGCAACAAAAAGTGAGTACATCCCCAAGTGAAAATGTACAAATTGGGCCCAAAGTGTCAATATTTTGTGTAGCCACCAATATTTTCCAGCACTGCTTTAACCCTCTTGGGCATGGAGTTCACCAAAGCTTCACAGGTTGCCACTGGAGTCCTCTTCCACTCCTCCATGATGACATCACAGAGCTGGTGGATGTTAGAGACCTTGTGCTCCTCCACCTTCCGTTTGAGGATGCCCCACAGATGCTGATTAGGGTTTAGGTCTGGACCCATGCTTGGCCAGTCCATCAACTTCACCCTCAGCTTCTTTAGCAAGGCAGTGGTCGTCTTGGAGGTGTGTTTGGGGTCGTTGTCATGCTGGAATACTGCCCTGCGGCCCAGTCTCCTAAAGGAGGGGATCATGCTCTGCTTCAGTATGTCACAGTACATGTTGTCATTCATGGTTCCCTCAATGAACTGTAGCTCTCCAGTGCCGGCAGCACTCATGCAGCCCCAGACCATGACACTCCCACCACCATGCATGACTGTAGGCAAGACACACTTGTCTTTGTACTCTTCACCTGGTTGCTGCCACACACGCTTGACACCATCTGAACCAAATAAGTTTATCTTGGTCTCATAAGACCACAGGACATGGTTCCATTAATCCATGACCTTAGTCTGCTTGTCTTCAGCAAACTGTTTGTGGGTTTTCTTGTGCATCATCTTTAGAAGAGGCTTCCTTCTGGGACGACAGCCATGCAGACCAATATGATGCAGTGTGCGGCATATGGTCTGAGCAGTGACAGGCTGACCCCACACCCCTTCAACCTCTGCAGCAATTCTGGCAGCACTCATACGTCTATTTCCCAAAGACAACCTCTGGATATGACGCTGAGCACATGCACACAACTTCTTTGGTCGACCATGGCAAGGCCTGTTCTGAGTGGAACCTGTCCTGTTAAACCGCTGTATGGTCTTGGCCACCGTGCTGCAGCTCAGTGTCAGGGTCTTGGCAATCTTCTTATAGCCTAGGCCATATTTATGTAGAGCAACAATTATTTTTTTCAGATCCTCAGAGAGTTCTTTGCCATGAGGTGCCATGTTGAACTTCCAGTGACCAGTATGAGGGAGTGTGAGAGTGATGACACCAAATTTAACACACCTGCTCACCATTCACACCTGAGACCTTGTAACACTAATGAGTCACATTACACCGGGGGAGGGAAAATGGCTAATTGGGCTCAATTTTGAGATTTTTAGTGACATTAATGGTTGTGAGTTATTTTGAGCAGACAGCAAATTTACATTAATTTTTTTATACAAGCTGTACACTCACTACATTACATTGCAGCAAAGTGTCATTTCTTCAGTGTTGTCACATGAAAAGATATAATAAAATATATACAAAAATATGAGGGGTGTACTCACTTTTGTGAGATACTGTATATGTATATATATATATATATATATATATATATATATATATATATATATATATATATCATATATTTAACATCATGTATTTAAATACACACTGCATATTATGTATTTCTTATTTGATCATTCTTGGATCTTTGATTCTTGCCATGCTTCTTAAATTGACATGCCCCATCTCAGAAAATAGACACTCCAAAACAGTCTCACCTGATTTACGACTTTGAGGTGGTTCATGTACACTAATCTCATGAATATGATCATTCTGACATGACTTGATTGCTTGACTTTCTTTGTTCTGCAGTCTTTAAGTCAAAGGTGGCCAGACATTTGAAGTACCTATAAGCGAATTAAACATTCATAAAAGTAATCCATAAGTCTCCAGTGGTTAAATCAATGTCTTCTGAAGCAATCTAGTTGTTTTTGGATGAGAACCGACCAAAATATAACTCCTTTTTCCCTGTACATCTTGACAGCAGTCTCCTTGGCGATCATCCACAGCCCAAAATCATACACATCTGGGATGGCACGAGAGTGAGTAAATGATGAGCACCCCCAATCAAATAAGTTGCTATGGGTTTAATTAGCTGTTCCGAAAGGTATGCGATTTACTTGTGTACATTTAAAATCATGAAGGTATCATTACTTTTACTTAAGTTTGGCAAATGGTTACTCTATACAACACTGTTAAAATGACTGTTATGCTTTCAGACTTGGGATATGAAGTCTTATGGACTACTTTTATGACACTTTTTGGTACTTTTAATTTTTTAAAGTAAGGCGCTATCCACTGCTGTTGTGTGTAAATCAGCAGTCAAAACATTCTTAACAGCAAAGTTTTTATTTTGGGATGAACTTTTCCCTTACAACCACCTTTGCTAATGGTCTAAACATATTTCTTTATAACAAACCTAAATATGTGCAATCATTCCCTAATATAAAAATCCTTTTCATCAGACTTATTATCTCTCTCTAATTTGGTTAAAAAGGATTTCTTAGCAGGCAGTGAAGCATCCCCTGCTGGCAAGACTCAGGTGGAAGTTATTTGTATTAAGCAGACAGAGGATTTAAAGACTTGTTCCAGCCAATTGTTTGCTGCTGTTTTCTCATTGTAACCCTGCAAAGAGGCTTGAGCTTAATGTAGCAGGTACAGCTCATGCTTGGTTCTGTTAGGCTAATGCCAAACAGCTTGACAAGACATAAGCTGATACTCTTTATGAATGTTGATACCTGTGCTGAGTAATTGAAATCATCTTTATTTTATGACCACTATCATGGCAGATATGTATGCTATTGGTGAAATTCTGGCTATCTGTAAAATTCTGGCATAACTTGCACATCCTTATGTCATTATGAATATCTCAGTCCGTTTTTTCAATAGAATGGCACTGGATAGTGCCTCAATGTAATACGAAAAAAATAAAAATAAATACTAAAAGTAATCCATGCAACTCATGTGTCATAGTCCAAGTCTTCTGAAGTCATAAGATTTTTGATGAGAAACAACCCGATATTGAAATAATTTTTCAGAGAAAATCTTGCCGTCCATTGCATGTTTAACTTTTAAGCTGGGTTGAAATTATTCTCTGTGGTAATGAACAGCAGGCCACAGATAATGCCAATAAAGCTTAAATTGTATTTTACCCATAATATTCCACAGTTACCCACAGCTGCAAAATGAAACCACAATATTAATCAACTTAATAGTCAGAAATATTGCTGCATTTAAGTGCTATTCAGCTGAGCATTATAGTAAGTGGGGTTATTTTCATTCTTAACACTTAACACATCAGCTATGATGCTTTTCAGTCATTTCAATTATCAACCAGTCCATGCTAGGCTATGGAATGATTTTCTGGACATTATTCAAAAGGAATTGCAAATTGTAAATTACCGTTTGCATTTTCGTTTAAGCGAACGCACAGTGACTGCCAGATTTCAAATGGAAAAGCAAAGTCCGTTTGCAACTGTTTTTCCCATATCTTACGACTTTTGGCCCTGTCATATTTAAATAGCAATTTAAATTACCATGTCTGCTTTTTCACTTTCTCAGCATCGCGTATGTAGCCAGCCAAAACTCAAGTGGAATACTAATTCCCTTAGTATTTCCATTGACGCCTTACACGGAAACCTGTCAATCAGGGTCAAGGGTGGGATTATGCTATGGGGCGTGTTTGTCTTGGGAAGTGACGTCACTCACAGTCGACGGTCAAGAGTCATTATATAAACAAGCATTAAAAGTAATGGACAAGAAATCTGTAAGATGGCATCACTGCATCATTCTAAGGAAGCATAATATCTTGAGTTTTGACAGTTTTGTAAATTTTTCTTTTTTAAAACTAATTTTTAAGTGTGTGAACAACGTTGCACCAGAAATATTCTGTCAACTAGTACATAAACAAAAGAGCGGAATAAGAACTAGAGGCACAATAAGTGGAAACTATAGCCGCAAAACGTAGAACAACATTTGGTCAGACATAATTTTCAGTAAGAGGCATACATTTGTGGAATGCATCTGAAATTAAAACATTGACAGACTTCAAGGTTTTTAATACACATTTAAAGCAATGGCTGAAACTGAAACAACTTTGTGAACACTGACTGTACAGGACATAACACAATGCATACAAACATAATGTTGCATATGTGAGCACGCACAGACATATGCACCCTTTTGTGTTCTTGTATTGTTAAATGTGTCTAGACTTTGATTTATAGTGACTTCCACATCTACTTAAGCCCATATCTTATTTCATATATGGGATGTATTTGTTGTATGTATTTTATTAATTATAAATCTTAAACTCAATACTCTGTAATTTTTGTTTTAAATTTATAAGCCTAACCAGGGACAGGGGTTGCAAATTAGTCATGGCTAGAAACATGTATGCGTGGCATCTACTTTGTAGGCCTATTCTTTATAAAGCAATGTTCTATGCATTTGTCCCTGTTAGACGGTGGGCCAAGGGGAGATTTCATGTTTTCAGACGATCTCTGGGGATGGATTACCCAGTTTTTTATATATAACCACTACAATTCTCAACAAAGCAAATAAAAATTGTTGCCACTCACATACTTTGCACATTACTATAATATCGGTAAATTTCTCCAGGTTATTTTCCCGGCGAATAGAGCAGGCGGCTATGTGTGGGGTCCGACATGCATGACGTATTTGTTGCCTTCATCCAATAGCGTGCGTGGGAAAGTGTCGGTGTTGGTGACGCGTTTGTCAACACACTGGCGCGCTGATATGAAGTTGCTGTCTGTGCACATCTTTTCGAGAAGTGCTTTTAGCCCAGGAAAGATTGAACTTGTTAACTCATTTTGCCCACTTATGCTACATATTCAGTTTGACACAAAATGTGAATGTAGAGGTAACGTTATGCATTTTCACTGTTTTTATTTTATGTAACCATCTTTTGTCATACGATGTCCTGTCATTTCGTTGTAATCTTTAATAAATATACCGTTCTGATTTCACACATTTGATCCATGGTATTGCTTGGAAACACAACATTATAAAAACCATAGGATACAACGTTAAAATAGCCTAAATATAAAGTTATGAAACTTCACTTTGCCCTCAGCCAAAATGATTTGCCAAGGAACAAATTATAGATTAATGAGACCAAAGATCGCCCGTTAGATATACACAAGACAAATTATATCTCATGTTTAACCACAAGACATCAGAGCCAGCGGCAAACGTCAGTAGCACTAGCCGAGGTAAGGCTGTTCCAGGTGGGGTACATGAGCGCTGAGCGCCTGGATCTCTCACTCCGAAAACGTCAGATCAAAATTTTAAATAGGCTCTATCTTTATGAATAAACCATAGATTTGAACACAACTACACTGTCGACTGAAAAACTATTAAAACTACATTTCGTGACACAATAACAGTAGTATTTTGAAATGTCTAATTATATCCTCCTGAGACCCTCACATGAATGCTGTGTGCATTTTCCATTTCTCTTTTTGAATTGTAATAGTAGCAACTAATAAACAAGCCAAAAACACAACAAAAACTAGATTGCACTCTTGCTCCCTATTTAGAGAATGATGTAACCTCCAGGGTGCAGTCTGTCTGCACTGGTCTCGGAACAGTTTGAAATGTACCTTCTTTTCTTCCTAACCCAATATAAAGCCTCTGAAAGCAACACTTTCCAGCATTTGGATACGTCCATTGGTTCTCATTGTGATAATGCACAGTGAATGTAGGATTTTTAAGGAACATTAGTCCTATTGCATTGTGTTTAACAGTGTGCCATTTCACAATAAATCGATGCAATTTTTCTAAAATGGCAAATCGAATGAAACTAGAGACTCTTCTGTTTTGACTCAAACAAGTTTTAATATGAAAACATAAGCTGGTTTCTTACCAGATGTAGTTTTATTGGTGTTTCTCTGAAACACAAACTTGGCTGAGATTGGCACCATGTTGTTTTGTCACATGACCTGGTGCATTGAAATTTTAACCCGTTAATGACAGCCTCGAGTCTGCTGAACTGAGATCAGTTGTTTTAAAAATTTAATAATTATGCATTGCCTATAGCAAAGCCAAAATTTAATGTCCACATATGTGGACGCGGGGTCTCACAAGGATATGATGGCCAAATACAACCAGAAACAAATGTTCAGTCTTGCTTGTGAAAGGTAATTCCTCGAGACCTGTTTTCAATTGTGTGGCAATTTGTACAGCCCCAAGCAGCACACGAAACACATTTTTCTCAATTCCCGGTATGAAAGTTATGGGAAAGTTTCCCTCCGCAATGTGGCAGCAACTTTGACGTATGCTCCAGCGGGCAATTGGGCGTCTATGTATTTATTACGTCTATGATAAAAACGAGCCAGACAATACTCTTTTTCCCGCACATTTTTACTGTGGAAGAAATGGCAAAAACATGAAGTGCTGCATGCATATATGTGAGGGAAATGGACCCACCATTCCCTTCACAGACATAAGTTGGGAGAAATTTATTAAATCGGTGTTTCTGTGGAAAGACCTTGAATGCAGAGAAAGTCTTACAGCAGAAGAGGCAGTACAGGCATACAAGTTACAAAGCCAGGAACCGACAAACCGGTTAGTCAAACCAGCTAACATTGGCTACCACAGGGAGTGCTACAGCCATTTCACAAATATCACGAAGATAGAACGAGCACAAAGGAGAAGAGAGAAGGCAGTATTAGTTGAAGAAACTGCAAATGAAGGTTGGTATTATATTGTATAGACAGGAGGTGCAGTAAAAGACATACAGTGCAGTATTATATTGTATAGATAGGTGGTGCAGTTTAAGACATTCGGTACAGTGTAGACAGTAGTATACATTTAAGATAGTAGTATGATTTACAGTAATATAAATTACATAAATGTGCATAATAGAAATGGATATGCAGTATGAACAAACACATACAGTTATGTGCAGTGTAGTAGCAGTAACAGTATAATAGTACAAATAATATAGTTATATACAGTGTATTAACAGTAATATAATAAAAGAAGATGGTAGGAGATTTCTACGGAGTGGACTGGATGACACTTCCGCCAGCTCCAGAGGCCATACTGGAACTTGTGCACTGCTCATGTAAAAAAACAAATTGTGTTAAGGGTAGATGCACATGTAAACTGCATGAGCTGCCATGTACAAACCTCTGTCAGTGTGTAAACTGTGACAATAAGTCACTTGAAGATGACTAGGGCACATGTGGTTTTGTAAATACACATGTGGGGAGGGGTGTGTGTGTTTGTGTGTTGGCTACTCCTGCAGAAGTAAATCTGTACGATGTTTATGTACATTATAACTCTGCTCTGTTGATAGCCCATGTTCTTTGATAGTATAATCTAATTTCTATTACATGCCGTTCTTCTTGAGCTCTTAACTTGCCGGTTATAATATTGGCTGCTTGCTGACCCTTTAATGTTATGTCAGATGTAACTGATAATTAAATATGTCTTAACCATCAAGAGGTTCATGTTTACCTTGAGTTTTTGTGAACGTTTGCAAAACAGTCGGAGGTAATTATCCGCGGACATACAGTGGAGCTGTAGCCTATGTGAGTTGTTACCGTTAGAATTAAGTATTTAAACTTTACACCAAATCAAATATGTAATCGCATGATGCTAGCTACTGCTAGTTAGCCAGCTGAAACTACTCTACTTAAAACGACACTAACGAGACGCTTACATTCATTTTAATTCCAAAATTGTTTTAGATTTTGGAATTAAAATGAAGGATGCATTAATCTAATAGTAATGTCGTAGTTTTGGTTCAGAGCTGTGACCTAACGTTAGACATGCTAGTTACTGCTAGTTAGCCAGCTGAAACTACCCTACTTAAAAGGACACTAACGAGACGCTTACATACGTTTGAACAACACAGTGTACAAAACAAACATTTTTTTATAGATATTATATTCTAATTAAATGAATACGTACAATCACAAAAACAATGTCCTTGGCGATAGTCACTGTGCTGCCGCCGCAGATGCTGCTCGTGTCTGACAGCTGAATCATCCGTGTAACAGCTGTTCTAAATAAGCTACATCTGATTGGTTAATAATAATCCTATGTCAGTATCTTGCAACGCTATTGGCTCGACTGATATAGTAGGCAACCGCGTTTGCCTGCATATTTACGGTCATGCATTATGATTTCGGGGGAAAATGTGCAATAAATGGGAGTGGCAACACTTTTCATATCGTTGAGAATTAAACAACCGTCCCAACTTTACCAATTCAGGTTCTCCCTCCATGGGGATCATCCATTTCGAAAAGTAAAGCAGATACGGGCCCTCGGCCCACCGTCTATGTCAAATAAACATGAAAATAAATACAAAATAAATAAAGAGGTGATGCCCTGAACAGACGCCGGTTTATTTGATCTTGACCGTCGACTGTGAGTGACGTCTCTTCCCAAGACAAACACGCCCCATAGCATAATCCCACCCTTGACCCTGATTGACAGGTTTCCGTGTAAGGCATCAATGGAAATACTAAGGGAATTAGTATTCCACTTGAGTTTTGGCTGGCTACATACGCGACGCTGAGAAAGTGAACAAGCAGACATGGTAATTGAAATTGCTATTTAAATATGACAGGGCCAAAACTCGTAAGATATGGGAAACACAGTTGCAAACGGACTTTGCTTTTCCATTTGAAATCTGGCAGTCACTGTGCGTTCGCGTAAACGAAAACAGCACACACTGAATTTTAGTACAAACTTTACCAATTTAAAGGGATAGTTAACCCAAAAATGAATATGCTCTCATCATTCACTCACCCTCATGCCATCCCAGATGTGTCTGACTTTCTTCAGCAGAAAACAAACAAAGATTTTTAGATGAATATCTCTAGCTCTTAAGGTCTTTTTAATGCAACTAAATGGTGGTAAGAACTTTGAAGCTCCAAAAAGTACATAAAGGCATCATAAAAGTAAACCATATGACTCCATTGGTTTAGTCCATATCTTCATAAGCAATACGATAGGTGTGGGTGAGAAACAGATCAATATTTAAGTCCTTTTTTATTATAAATGCTCCTCCCTGCCCAGTAGGTGGCGATATGCATGAAGAATGCAAATTGGCAAAAACAAAAGTAAAAGAATGTGCAAGTAATAGTGGGCATTTCTAGTGTAAAATGACTTAAATCTTGACCTGTTTTTTACTCACGCCTAACATACCACTTCTGAAGATATGGATTTAACCACTGTGGTGACAAAGCGCAGCCTTGGCAGAGACCAACCCCCACATGGAACGAACTCGACTTTGTGCCGATGACCTGTACACAGCTCTCGCTTTGGACGAACAGGGATTGGATCGCCCTAAGAAGGGACCCCCCCCACCCCGTACTCCCGCAGCACCTTTAACAGTCTCTCCCGGGGGACCCGAATGGCTCGTCCAAAAAAAGAACAAGCCAATAGGCTTTAGTTTACAGCCACACACACCCACGCACATACACATTGCTGTATTTGCTTACAATGAGGCGGGAGCTGTTCTGCCAATACAGGTGAAAGAGAAACAAGTGAGTAAACATAATATATACATTTTTGTAATCACAATAATTATACAAATTATATAAAAATATTGCTTCAGACTGGATTAGTGCTCCGCTCTGCCATCTCTCATTCAACGCATATGATTCTCATAGTCTGTGGAGTTCCCAGTGTGTGAGCGGTCTGCTTTGTACATAAATTTAAAGCTCATGCAGCTCATACAGACTAAGACTGCAGCATTTCATGGTTTAATTATCACATCTAGGATATATCATGATTTTAATATGATTAGTTGTGCATTTCAGTGTAAAAGAAGTAGCAGAGCACACGTTCAAAGAAGCATGTGAGCATTTTAATGCGAATTCAGTGCTCGGTAATTTCGGTACTGCAGAAACACTGGTATCATTACTTTTTTTTTATTTTAGTACTGACTTAGTATCAAAGTACCATTTATTAGGGCTGTCAATCGATTACAATTTTTAATCAAATTAAGTACATGATGTCCCGATTAATTAATCGTGATTAATCGCATATACAAATATTTGCTGAGAAACAATCATTTAAAATATAATGATGAAATAATTATACATAGTTATATTTAAATATTTAAAATTATATATATATATATATATATATATATATATATTGTTAGGGGTGTAACAGTTATGACCCAGACCAGATATGGAGAAAGAAAACCAGGAGTCAAGAAGTTCAATCAAAGAATCCAAAATTTACTGAAGAATAGTTTGCAGTGAAATTGGTAGAGCCTTTGGCAAAGTCTCACGAGGAGATCGAAAGCTAACTCGTACATTACACAAAATCTTACATCAATTATACCATTTGCAAGGAGTACATTCTATTATTTCACTCCTGATTGGCTAAAAGAACATAAAGTCACAACATATAGATTGCTATGCCCTATCAACATTAATCAGCGCAATTGTCGTCCTGGGGCCTGAGATTTACGTCTGAAGTGACCTCGCAGATGATCGCGGGCGTCTTCGAGTCGGCCTGGTGTGCCTCCCTAGGTTCAAAACCTGGGTAGAAGGTTAATACGCACACACAAAACACTGACGAACGACAGCTCTTCTCTGTGCACAAGGGAACCAGAGCCCACATTATCAGGCCATTTTACCCAAAACAATGAGATAAAAATATTCACTCCTCAGGCAAAGGAGAGGGAAGAAATAACATCATTTCTTCCCTTAAAGAAATAATAAGAGAGAAATCACACTTCTACTATTTAAGTGGTATTACATAGGATTTTAAATCATATAATTAGTTATGGACAGGTAACGGTCAAACACAAAACATATCTATCACATATGTTTAACATTCTACCTGCCCCCTCTCATCACAGCTAAGCTTATTCCCAAGAGACCTTCAACCTTCGTGCAGGACAGAAAATAAGGCTCTGGAATGTGCCTGGAAAAAAGTTAACTCTTAACACACATATGATTCAAAATATATTTCAGTTATGCATAAGAAAATAGAATTGATTATGTGATCATGCATATAGTTAATTCATCATTTTATTAAAGGAGTTAAGCAACAGAATATAGATAGATATTGATATAAAAGGAGATATATATATATATATATATATATATATATATTGATATATCTGAAGAGACAAGGGATTTCTGACCCTCACCCTTCTATATATATATATATATATATATTCAGATAATTAAAATGCATTACATTCTTGTGGCAGAAGAGTTAATCATTAATAAGACAATACAAAAAGCGGCATTAGAGTACAATGTATTGTTTACTACCATATTATTGAACATAAGCCAATCATTGGCATACAGTTCACAGCAATCCATTTCGCAAGTGAATTTGTCAATCAGTTCGAGATTTATTATGAGGGCTTGTTAAAGGACCCGTCAATTTCAGACATGCTTGTATAGCGTCTAGGGTGTGTTGCTTCATAAACATAAATTTTTTAGGTCACTGTGTCAAGTTAAATATTGCGATTAATTGCGTACAGTTTTTTAACGCATTTTTTAATACAATTAATCGGACTGAATTAACGCGTTAAATCGACAGCCATATATATATTAAGGCTGTCGATTTAACGCGTTAATTCAGTCCGATTAATTGTATTAAAAAGAATGTGTTAAAAAAATTTACGGAATATATATATTGTGGTGTTGTCAAAAGTACTGGTAATTCAGTGCCAAGTCGATACTAAAATAAAAAAGATGTAATGATATCAGTGTTTCTACAGTACCCCTAGTACAGAGCAGCGACTCCATCCGGTACCGGTGCACAGTATGACTCACACGACTGCTTTAAAATGCTCAATTTGAGCACGTGCTCTGTTACTCCTTACACCGAAATGTACAATTAATCAAATTCAAATTGTGACATGTCCTACATGTTAAACCTTTATTAAAGGCTGCAATCTTTTAGTGTGGAAGACATGCTTTGAATGAATGTATAAATCCGACCGCTCATCCACTGGAAACTCCACAGACATTGATAATCATTCCCGACATTATGTATCAGATGACAGAGCAGACCATTGATCTACTGTGAATCATGCAGCACATGTAAACTATATATGTAAACATTTAAATCACAGCATTTACACTTTAATCTCAACTTTATTTATAAAGCATTTAAAAAAAAACATAGTTGACCAAAGTGCTTCACACTAATAGAATTTAAAACTTAACATTTAAAAAAGACCATAAACACAAACACCAGTAATCTAAAACACAAAATACAAACACCTTAAAACTGTGGCCATTGAATCAGACAAATTAAATGTTGGACAGTGTAAAGAGATGATATTTCAGTCTGCCCCTGGTACCATACACCTAACTTTTACCTTAGTAGCTATAAATACAGATCTCACAAGACCTTTAGAAAACACGGTTTACCATTACGATATAAATGGGTGCTTGGATTTGGCACCACACCAACATCATTAAATAAGAAGACTTTCTCCAGTGTGTGTAGTGTTTCATAATAATAAAACATTATGAGATTCAAGCCTTGACCTGGATGAAATCACCTTAACAGTGAATCAATAAATACTGTCCTGAGTGAATGAGTGGCAGAGCTCCAAACTGCTTCACACTAAGTTTTCTGAAATATGGTTATTGCAGCACGAGGCAATAATGAACTCAATGGACTGAGAGTAATGACTCTTTTTAACTACCACTCATTGACAGACATTAAAACTTTGACACTGCCTTCATTTCTATTACCACAAGTTTAGCACATTAGAGCGAGAGAGCAAAACATGCAAAAGTTGAGAATCAAAATCAGACTTCTGCTTATTAGTTAATACTTTTGTCTAGCGACATCCCTTGAAAAGTCTGAAAATAATTGTATTATTTAATAAACTTTTGGAAATATAGACATTTATAACTAATATATACTAACTGGGTGAACTGGCTTCATTTAGTTTCACTAAAGTTATGATGAAACGTACGGAGATTTTTGTTCCGCCTTGGTGTTTGTTTGATATTTGTCCTGTTCGCGAACATCCCTGAAATTCTTGAACTAGGAAAACTCAGCTAGTCAAAGAGCGTTGATGATTGGTTAAAACAAATTGTTGTTGTAGTTCGGATGTGAGGTTCTACAGAATATAGGTTTATTTCCTCCTAATTAACACATTTTTAAATGGCGCCATACGTAGTATACGGTAATTGCAAGCTTTGTCCAGCTAGGGTGCTTAATTTCATTTAGATGAAAAACGTTTGTACTGTATAAAATAGGCTTTAATGATAAACATTAACTTTTATGCAAACAAAATAGCACACAGTAGAAGATTAAAAGATCCTACATTACACTACATAATTATAAAACCTGTTTGTTGAGCTGGAATCTGTTTGTTTTTTGTTTTCCACATGTGTTTTCCTTGCCAAGCGGCTGGTGTGATTAGAGTTTCCATGGTAGCGTGCATTTGTGCCATCGCATGGTAATTACCCTCACCTGTTTTCAATTCCCTCTCCCTTTATATTCTCGCTCATGAGTCACATTAGTTGCCATATTGTTCAGTGTTTTTCTGTCAATGCAGTCTTGCCTCTCTCTCTGCCTCTGCTCTAAACTAGTTTTGTTCCTGGTTTGGATTATTACCTGTTGGACATTCCTGTTTATAGACTATGTGGATTACAACTTCTCACTCACCATCTGCCATTCCTCTCATCATCATCCTCAGCCCAGGTGTCTTCAAGTTGCCATCACTTCTCAAAGTCCACACCAGAGATTTTATTCAGCAGTCTGTGCCAGTTCCATCATTTACTGCCAAATTGTTTCTGTATTCTCTGTTCCTTCAATAAATACTGAACTTTCATTTCCCCTGCATTTGAGGCCTAATCCGCTTCAACACACCCTAACAAACAATCTGGCTAGTCATGTCCAGATATTGTCCACTATTGTTCATCCCTCTTCCTCTCCAGCAGGTTCTTCCTCGTGGGGAAGAAAGACAGTTCCTTGCATCCCTGTATAGACTATCAGGGGTTGAATGACATCACTGTCAAGAATAGCTATACCTTACCTACGACTCTTGCAGGGAGCATCCGTCTTTACAAAGCAGGACCTCTGCAGTGCTTACCACCTTGTCCAGATCAGGTTGTGAAAAATCATAAAGACTTTTAACCAGACATAACACAAAAACTGCTTTTCAGCGCAACCAAACATTGACGCACACACACACAGCTCTGTGTGCATCTTTCTCTCGAACTAGCTTCTCCGGCTCCTCCTTATCCCCCTCCCGGCTGATTGGGGTAACTCAGTGCCAGGTGTCCATACTTATGGCCCGGCCATATGCCGCCCTCCTCGTCACATCACCATTCCCACAAATTGCCCTAGGGGTCTGCTGTTTGTTTCTGAATCGGTACAAATGCAAGTCCTGCGTTGGGGCAGTCTTCCAACCTAGCCTGTCATCCAGGATCTACCAAGACCCAAGCGTTAATCAAGCAATTATTTTGATGACCATCACTGGCGCGGGACACTTGTCATTTCATTTCAGCCTGTCCAGTTTGTGTTAGCAATAAGACTTCCAGTCGACCCCCGGCAGGCCTTCTCCATCTGCTGTCAGTCCCTTCAAGGCCCTGGTCCCATAATACCATGGACTTTGTCACTAGTTTACCCCATCCAATGGCAATACAGTCATCTTTACTGTTGTGGACTGGTCCTCATTGACTAGTTCCATCAACTTCGTGGTGGACCTTCTTGGGATGCTAGGAGGAAGCATTGTACTATGGAACGCCCTCATGAATCTGAGATATCACAAATCTGAAATATCAGATAGGAATATCCAGCATCCACAAGGATATCTTCCACTGTGGCATGACCTGAAGCATGTTGCATCAGCAGAAAGGGAGACCTGAGTTTGTATTCTGCATTAAAACCAGAAAGTAATCACATTTGTGTAATCAGTGACGAGAGTGATTCAGAGGTTGAATTTTTCCCTCTAACATAACATTTTTACTCCACTGTTGGTTAGGTTTAATTTTGGGGTTTGGGTCGGGGAGTACAGTTTTTAAAACGTGAATTCCTCTACACTGTATTATTGCCTGCACAGCTGAAAATAAATCACTCCACAACTTGCTTTTGGTGCCCCTCTATGGACATTTCACCCACAAAACAGACACTCATACGTGCCTAGACAATTCAAGCAACTTGTGTTAATCAAGTTTTGTGGTTAGACAAAAAAATCATAGGACTTCATTCAGTGCTCTAAGTGTGTAATTCTCCCACAGTTTTTATTCATTAAAAATAATGGTGGAAGCAGCATTGATTTAAATAGATTGGAAATTGCTGTGCAAAACAGTATTTAAAAAAATATATATATAATCTGCACACAGCAATTTTACACAAGAACAATTATAATACAATGAAAATACAATTAAATAAAATTTTGCCCTATAGGTGAAGTATTTGCAATGAGCTAATGAGATATCTAAGAACAGTCACCTTACAGAAGTATCCTAAATCAAACAAGATATCCCCATTGGGGGTATAAATAAATAAATAATGAGATCTCTTTAATATCTCAGTTGAAGAAAAAACATATTCTCTTGAGAAAAACATCTATAACCTCTATAAGCTCAACATTAAACTCTGCTCAGATTTGCTAAGATTTGCTAGCTCTGCAATCACAAGACAAAAATACAAAAAAAACAAAAAAAAACATGAGCGTTTCTCATCAAATCTTAATTCCATCATCCATGACCAATTTAACTGGATTTATCTGTCCACATAAATACAAATAGTCTTACTGTATACTAATAATCATCTAATTTTTGGCACCACTCTATGGATATATCATCTGGAAACTGAAGCTCACACTTGCCCATACGTTCAACAACATTTCAGCCACTGGGGGCAGTGATTCCATATTCGGTATGCACAGACCGATTTCAGCAGCAAAACTTCAAAACTTGTCCTTCTATCACTTAATTCACAGTGTGATCAATCTGAATGAGAGTAAAAAGTGGAGAAGGACAAATCCTGTTTCATAACCAAATGTCTGACAGTCTTAGAACATTCTACAGATTTTAGCTATTAATAAATCAGCATTTAGTGTTTCACTATGTATAATACAATTATACATACAATAGTTCATGATTTCCCGAGATGTGGACTGCATGAATTTGCACTTTCTCTTAGCATCAAGAAGTGTGACCGGTTGTTTAATGCACCCAAATGGTTAATATTCTATGTGATGTTTCTTGAATCTGCCATTCTGCTCAATGCCACATCTGCTCCACAGCTCAGTGAGCTGCTTATACACTCAGGAGCATGCCTCTCATTAGGTGAAAGCAGGAGGCAGGTAGATTAAAATTCATTAGTGTATGCTGCAGTAATTTCGACACATTCACAAAGCCCAAGAAAGTTTCATACTACCATCAGAACAGATCCAGATTCAACTCTGGGCCTGTGCCATTTACCAGCCTGCTACAACAGCCTTACCAGCTGAAGGCCAAACCCGAGAGGATTAACTCATGTGAAGTTAGCTGAAAGGTGAAAGATGCCATCTGAGTCAGTGAACAGTTTGACCTATGGAACTATGAAATAAATTATGTAGGTGAATGGATGATGTTTAAAGCCTGTAATTGAAAATGTTATTGACTTTATTTATCACTTTAAAGAGTTTTAAAGGTGAAGTAATTTAGAGGTGTAATTTTTCAGTGTTCAAATACTTTCTCATTTCTCACTTTAATATAAAGTAGGTTTATTCCCCACAAATTGTAAACATTGTGGCTCTGTAGCTATATCATAACATTGCTCTGTTTGTTTGAACATCCCAACCAGCACAATATAGCTACATTGGCTTAACCAATAGTCCTTTTTGAGCCAATGTTGCTCACAAAAAATATGAAAGTGAAAAACTGCTTTTATGTTTTGCTCTGGAATTATATGTATTCTTTCTGTTTCTTTGAAATAAATGACACTTGGTTTTATATTTTAATGCAAAAGCATTCATGGTTTTTTTTTTTTTTCAACTTCTGGCACTTTTAGGAACTCTAGAATTTGTTTCTCTACTTTCAATGTTAGACATTGCATCACAGGAGATGTACAGGTGAAACTCGAAAAATTAGAATATCGTGCAAAAGTTCATTAATTTCAGTAATTCAACTTAAAAGGTGAAACTAATATATTATATAGACTCATTACAAGTAAAGTAAGATATTTCAAGCCTTTATTTGATATAATTTTGATGATTATGGCTTACAGCTTATGAAAACCCCAAATTCAGAATCTCAGAAAATTAGAATATTGTGAAACGGTTCAGTATTGTAGGATCAAAATGTCACACTCTAATCAGCTAAACACCTGCAAAGGGTTCCTGAGCCTTTAAATGGTCTCTCAGTCTGGTTCAGTTGAATTCACAATCATGGGGAAGACTGCTGACCTGACAGTTGTGCAGAAAACCATCACTGACACCCTCCACAAGGAGGGAAAGCCTCAAAAGGTAATTGCAAAAGAAGTTGGATGTTCTCAAAGTGCTGTATCAAAGCACATTAATAGTAAGTTAAGTGGAAGGGAAAAGTGTGGAAGAAAAAGGTGCACAAGCAGCAGGGATGACCGTAGCCGGAGAGGATTGTCAGGAAAAGGCCATTCAAATGTGTGGGGGTGCTTCACAAGGAGTGGACTGAGGCTGGAGTTACTGCATCAAGAGCCACCACACACAGACGGGTCCTGGACATGGGCTTCAAATGTCAAACGTCTTACCTGGGCTAAAGAAAAAAACAACTGGTCTGTTGCTCAGTGGTCCAAAGTCCTCTTTTCTGATGAGAGCAAATTTTGCATCTCATTTGGAAACCAAGGTCCCAGAGTCTGAAGGAAGAATGGAGAGGCACACAATCCAAGATGCTTGAAGTCCAGTGTGAAGTTTCCACAGTCTGCGTTGGTTTGGGGAGCCATGTCATCAGCTGGTGTTGGTCCACTGTGCTTTATTAAGTCCAGAGTCAACGCAGCCGTCTACCGGGACATTTTAGAGCACTTCATGCTTCCTTCAGCAGACAAGCTTTATGGAGATGCTGACTTCATTTTCCAGCAGGATTTGGCACCTGCCCACACTGCCAAAAGTACCAAAACCTGGTTCAATGACCATGGTATTACTGTGCTTGATTGGCCAGCAAACTCGCTTGACCTGAACCCCATAGAGAATCTATGGGGCATTGCCAAGGAAAGATGAGAGACATGAGACCAAACAATGCAGAAGAGCTGAAGGCCGCTATTGAAGCATCTTGGTCTTCCATAACACCTCAGCAGTGCCACAGGCTGATAGCATCCATGCCATGCCGCATTGAGGCAGTAATTAATGCAAAAGGGGCCCAAACCAAGTACTGAGTACATATGCATGATTATACTTTTCAGAGGGCCGACATTTCTGTATTTAAAATCCTTTTTTTTATTGATTTCATGTAATATTCTAATTTTCTGAGATTCTGAATTTGGGGTTTTCATAAGCTGTAAGCCATAATCATCAAAATTATATCAAATAAAGGCTTGAAATATCTTACTTTGCTTGTAATGAGTCTATATAATATATTAGTTTCACCTTTTAAGTTGAATTACTGAAATTAATGAACTTTTGCACGATATTCTAATTTTTCGAGTTTCACCTGTATGTCATTTGTTTAATTTTTTTATTAATTTCATGAAAATTCCCAACACATCACAAATTCTGTGTTGTGTTTAATATAATTATATGGTGGAAATTACTGGTATTGAAATTCAATTGTTGTTTTTATAAGACTAATTACATAGTTAACTTTGTATTCCTCCTTAACAGACTGCCTGTTACCTCATAAATATATTTTGACTTGCCCCTCCTTTTCTTAAAATATTTATAAATAATACATTCTGGGTGACAGTGGGGCACTTACAATGGAAGTGAATTTTTTTTAACGTTAAAAGACATAAACAATATGCATGTTAACGTGGTTTTAGTGTGATAATGACAATGACTTTGTAATGTCATCAAGCCCTAAAACCTTAAAATGAATGTAAAAATTATAATGTAAACAACTTTACAGCTCAAATCATACATGAGTTTTAACAGAATAATTAATGTAAGTGCTTTTATAAAATTATAAGCTTCACATTTCTGAATTGAAACCCAAAAAAATATTGGCCACATTCACTGTTCTCTGCCCTGTGTTTCTCCCCTGGCATCTGTTCCCGGACTACACTTCCCATAATTCCCTGCTTTCATCTCTGCCAGCTGTCCATCATTGTCCTCACCTGTGTGTTATTTAGTCATTATCCTTTGTGTATTTAAAGCCCTGTTGTTTGTATCAATGGTTGTCAGTTGTGGCCTTCTCCCCCCGCCGCGAGGCCCCACCTCCAAGTACGTCACACGTGATTGCCTTTGTGATCCCCTTAGTGCCAAATAAAGGCTTGAAATATCTTACTTTGCTTGTAATGAGTCTATATAATATATTAGTTTCACCTTTTAAGTTGAATTACTGAAATTAATGAACTTTTGCACGATATTCTAATTTTTCGAGTTTCACCTGTATGTCATTTGTTTAATTTTTTTATTAATTTCATGAAAATTCCCAACACATCACAAATTCTGTGTTGTGTTTAATATAATTATATGGTGGAAATTACTGGTATTGAAATTCAATTGTTGTTTTTATAAGACTAATTACATAGTTAACTTTGTATTCCTCCTTAACAGACTGCCTGTTACCTCATAAATATATTTTGACTTGCCCTCCTTTTCTTAAAATATTTATAAATAATACATTCTGGGTGACAGTGGGGCACTTACAATGGAAGTGAATTTTTTTTAACGTTAAAAGACATAAACAATATGCATGTTAACGTGGTTTTAGTGTGATAATGACAATGACTTTGTAATGTCATCAAGCCCTAAAACCATAAAATGATTGTAAAAATTATAATGTAAACAACTTTACAGCTCAAATCATACATGAGTTTTAACAGAATAATTAATGTAAGTGCTTTTATAAAATTATAAGCTTCACATTTCTGAATTGAAACCCAAAAAAATATTGGCCACATTCACTGTTCTCTGCCCTGTGTTTCTCCCCTGGCATCTGTTCCCGGACTACACTTCCCATAATTCCCTGCTTTCATCTCTGCCAGCTGTCCTTCATTGTCCTCACCTGTGTGTTATTTAGTCATTATCCTTTGTGTATTTAAAGCCCTGTTGTTTGTATCAATGGTTGTCAGTTGTGGCCTTCTCCCCCCGCCGCGAGGCCCCACCTCCAAGTACGTCACACGTGATTGCCTTTGTGATCCCCTTAGTGCCCCTTGCCTGGAGCTTGGACGTGTGGCTTACGCTTTCGAAAGCCGTCGCGGTGGCTGGGCAGAACAATCTGACTCGGTTACGAGATTCAGTTTACCAGGCGCCTGCACCTTTTCAGTGGCGTCTCCGTTACGTCTTTGCAGGGTGAAAACATTCCACCCTGCGTGCAGAGATCGCAACCTTTCTGTGCAAGGATGTGATAGAGCCTGTCCCTCCAGCCAAGATGGAGAAGGGTGTCTACAGCACTTACTCCATCATACCCAAGAAAGGCAGTGGGTTGTGGCCAATGTTGGACCTGCGAGTTCTGAACCGGGCCTTGCACAGACTCCCCACAGTTCAAGATGCTGATGCAGAAATGTACTCTGACCTGCTTTCAGCATCAAGATTGGTTCGCGGCGGTAGACCTGAAGGATCCGTACATTCACGTCTCAATATACCATGGCACAGACCCTTTCTACGGTTCGCTTTCGATGGCCAGGGTATTAGTCCTCTGCTTTAGTCTGTTCCTCTCCCCTCACGTCTTCATGAAAGTTGCAGAGGCAGCTCATGCCCCATTAAGGGAAGTGGGTATTCACATACTCAACTACCTCGACGACAGGCTAATCTTAGCAAACTCTCGACAGTGGCTCTGTGCCCACAGGGACCTGGTGCTCACGTACCTCAGCCGTTTAGGGCTTCGGGTTAACTGGGAAAAGCGCAAGCTCTCCCCAGTTCAAAGCATCTCCTTTCTCGGCATGGAGTTAGACTCAGTCTCAATGAAAGTGCGCCTCACGAGCAAGCATGCGCAGTCAGTGCTGAACTGCATGATTTCATTCAGACCGGGCACATAGGTTCCACTGAAATAATTTCAGAGGCTCCTGGAGCATATGGCATCTTCAGCGATGGTCACGCCACTCTGGTTGCTACATATGAGACCGCTTCAGCACTGGCCTCAGACCCGAGTCCCGAGATTAGCATGGTGCCACGGCACATACCGTGTGACTCTCATCCTTTCATGCCATCACTTATTCAGACCTCTGTTTTCTTCGGACAGGTGTCCCCCAACAGCAGGTGTCCAGATGCATCGTAATTACTACAGACACCTCCCAGTTGGGCTGGGGCGCCATGTGCAATGTGCACGCAGCCACTGGCTCCTGGATGGGGCCCTGGTCAGCACGCCACTCATATCCCGGGCAACCTAAACACCACAGCAGATGCGCTGTCACATCAGGTAACGCTCAGCGGAGAGTCGAAACTCTACCCTCAGGTGGTCTAGCAGATTTGAGCTCGGTTCAGCAGAGCACAGGTAGATCTATTTGCCTCCTGAGATTCTGCCCACTCTGGTAATCTCTGACAAAAGCCCCTCTCGGCAAGACAGCTGGCACACAGCTGGCCCTGGGGGCTGCGCTTTCCTCAGTGAGCCTACTTGCACAAGTCCAGTGCCAGGTCAGGGAGGCCGAGGAACAAGTCATTATTGTGGCCCCCACTGGCCCACTTGGACTTGGCTTTCGGATCTCACGCTCCACGCGACAGCACCTGAATTCCCCCGAGGAAGGTCCTTCCTTCTCAGGAACGGGGAACCCTCTGGCATCTGCTCCCAGACCTCTGGAACCTTCACGTCTGGCCCTATGACGGGATATGGAAGATCTAAACAGTCTACCACCAGCTGTCATATACACAATCACTCAAGTCAGAGCTCCCTCTACCAGGCAGCTTTATGTCCTAAAGTGGCGCTTCTTCACAAATTGGCGTTCTTCCAGATCTGAAGACCCACAGAGCTGTGCAGTCGGGTCAGTGATTTCATTTCTGCAGGCGATGCTGGAGGGGTGGCTGTCCCCCTCCACCTTGAAGGTTTATGTAGCCACCATTGCGACTCAACACAATGCAGTGGACAGTAAGTTGTTAGAGAAGCACGACCTGATCATCAGGTTCCTTAGTTCCCTAGGTCATGCCTGTTTCCCTCATTGGATCTCTCCATTGTCCTCTTGAGCCTTCGGAGAGCCCTGTTTAAGCCGCTAGACTCAGTCGAACTAAAGGCCCTCTCCTAGAAGACAGCCCTCCTGATCGCGTTCACCTCCATCAAGAGGGTTGGAGACCTGCAAGTGCTCTCTGTCAGCGACAATTGCCTTGAGTTCAGTCCAGGAGACTATCACGTCATCCTGAGACCCCGACCGGGCTACGTGCCCAAGGTTCCTACGACCTCATTCAGGGATCAGGTAGTGAACCTGCAAGCGCTGCCCCAGGAGGAAGCAGACCCAGCCCAAGCGTTGCTGTGTATGGTATGTGCTTTGCACACATATTTGGATTGCATACAGAGCTTTAGACACTCTGAACAGTCTGATGCAACTGATATTTTTGCATGCAACAGCTTGCTTGCACCTGTATCAGAAGTCCACATAACACATTCAGTGTTGTGCCGTTTTTAAATAGGGACCCCTTGTGTCACTACATCGACACAACGTTGAGTGATTGACAGAAGGGGAATGTCTTTATTACTGTCATAACTTCCGTTCCCTGATGGAGGGAACGAGACGTTGTTTCCCTCTTGCCAAAACACTGTACTAAGACGCTGAAAGGGCCGGGACCTTACTCTTGGCTCCTAAGCTCAAAACCTGTATGAACAGATGCACGATTCCCTCCTTTTAAACCCGTATGTCCAGGGGCATGCAAATTCTGTTTGCCAATTCTCATTGGCATTTTTCTCAAAGATAAGAGGTAACCGAGGCTCTCAAGAGAGACCCACAGTATCACTACATCGACACAACATCTCGTTCCCTCCATCAGTGAACAGAGGTTATGACAGTAACTGAGAAGTTAACTTTTTTGAGTGAGGTACCGCTTTTTTATTGTATGGTTACATCATTTTACATGCAATACAGTAGGGTTACATTTAGTACCCTACTGTATTGCAATACTTTATAAATGTGATTACATTCAGGGTTGGAGAGTAATGGAATACATGTAACAGGAATACGTATTTAAAATACAAAATATAAGTAACTGTATTCCACTACATTTACAATTTAAATTATTGGTAATTAGAATACAGATACATTAAAAAATATTTTGATTACTGAAGAGATTACTTTGCATTTTATTGTCATTTGTTTCACTTAATATTAAGTGCTTTCAGATGGAAACATTTACACATATAAATGATGCTATCTAAAGTGCATTTGAACAGTGGTGAAACACTTTTTTATGATGTGTTACCTTCATACGAGCAGACAGAGAAGTACGTTTGGAGAAGAAGAAATATAAATAAACCTTGTGTAAATTGTCATATATACGCTAAGCTAAAATGCTGTTTCTAGCCATTTTACATGCACATGTTACCAGGCACGATCATATTTTTTTATCAAGAAAATTCATGTTAGATCATAATTCCTTTTTTTCTAGTAAGACCTTTGCAAAAAAAAGGAATTTTCTTTTCAAGAAAAAAAAAATCATATTCTTGATGATCATTTTTGTATTGTTTTCAAGTAAAAATATCTAAAAATCCTTAAAACAAGATCAATTTGATTTATCATGTTTTAGAAACAACACTGCATTAGATATTTAGGTTTTTCAGAGAATGTATTTTTAACATGTGTATTTTGTCTTACTGTACTGGTAGAGTTTTTATAGTCAAAACAATTAAAAAAATCGACCAGTGCTGAAGAAGTAATCCAAATTATTTAGAATAAGTTAATGACCTTGAGTAATCCAACGGAATATGTTACAAATTACGTCTTACAGTATATATTCTGTAATATGTAGTGGAATACATTTAAAAAGTAACCCTCCCAACCCTGATTACTTTACATGTGAAGGCTGTTTAGTCAGATATAGCCTTGTGTCTAATGAATAATGCAAACAATAGTTTCTTATATGTCATAACTGAGAACTTCCACAAAAAAAAGAAATTATGCTGTTATGCTGTTATCTTATTAAACTCCAACCCCTACATTAGAGAATTATATTTGTACCTTGAAAAGCAATACAAAAAATCTTATAAAGATAAAAATCTTAAGTCTTATAAATTATGTGAAGTCAGCATGTCAGAATAATTGCATTGGGCATTATGACACCCAGAGATGGGTTGTGAATTGAGAGTGCTCACATATGCCCCATGGATGGGTGGAATACAATGAGTGGGGCTTTCGTGTGTGTGTGTTGACAGATGATTAAATCCCAAGTGCTTTGTGAGAAAATCAGGGGATATCACAGATCCACATTAACCTTGGTCACTAAACTCCCTATTGTAAAGCCACCCAGATTTGGAGTACTTAGTGCTTAAGGGTGCAGTGTGTCAAGGAGAGGAAGGTCATACTTCCCATTCCAAGCCCTAATGTTGTCTTTCCTCTTTGTTTCACGAAACATATTGTCCTATTTAAATCATGGTTAGGTTCAGGGTTTGGGTAAGGGTTTAAACTTTAGAAAATTGCAATAGCATTGTTAATTGGTTAGTTTATTTTTCTCTATGGGAGTTAAAGTTGTATTTTATAGACTTTTTTGTTCGAGCCAACTCGTACGATATTTACTGCACAATTTCAGGTATCATTCATGGCTGTAGCAGAAATGGTGCAAGATGACTTTGGTTCCAAAGTTTAACTTAATAGTGAGCACCACTATAACACATGTGTACCATTGTGTATAATTGATCTTCATAATTTTGATATTGCAGCAAATAGTTGAGCGCTGCAGTGGGCCAAATAATTATTATGACACAGATGTGGTTATGCATGCACACACACACATGCACAAAGAAACACATGGCCCTCATGGGGGAAGACTAGAATAATGAGAAAACACCTCTGGCAGCTTAATTACAGCACACATCTGTCAACATCACATATGGAGCAGGTGCCTTCACCTGAGACAGTTGTTTTCAGTGCTTCTAATATTAAAGAAAAAACAGAGAGAGAGAATGTCCCTTTGGAAAACTTCACTTTTTGATTTTGTGTTTTGCAAACTATGAGTTAATTGAGATGTATCAAAGTGGACAGAAGTCCTCAACTGGGACAGTGCTCTCTAACTTCTAGGCATTTTCTTAGAGAGTAAACACTGCTACTCTCTCCAGATCTCACTCTCAGTATGCTTCTCAAAAATAAAATAAAAAATTCTCAAGATACACTGACTTCACATTTAATTTTCCAATTAAATGTGAATTTCTTCATTACATTTTATATTATCAGCATATTTGAATAAAGAAATTAACAGAACAATTTGCTTGTGTTTGCATGAACATTGACACGTACAATATTAATGTACCGGCACCATTTCAAATGTTAATCATTTTGATTTTGAACCACCAGAGACGTACAAATTCTTATGAATCTTTATTGAATCCATGAATATTGAATTCATGGAATTAATCTGCTGATTTTATTGTATTTATAATAATTGAGATTAATGAAATGTTTAAGGCCATCATATTCATTTAATTCAATTGACACTTTAACCTCATTTGAAATTATAACGGGTTCATTCTGTTCTGTATGATTTCATGTGCCATATTCCATTAGTTTCAAAAGGATTATATAACTTTATACAAGCAATTATCATTAATTCGTGAGAATAGCTATGAATAATAATGAGATAAGGGAAGGCTGAGCTATTTAAGTATGATTTGAGAATGCTCCAAAAAACACTGTGTGAAAATTAAACCTTTTGGAAATGTGACGTTTTGTACAAAGGAGTTAACATGGTCAATGTCACAAATGTACTTGCGTTTGAATAATGACCAAGAAATAGTGCATAATCTTGAAGGGATAGTTCATCAAAAACATCTCTCATGATTTACTCACCCTCCTGGCATCCCAGATGTGTATGACTTTCTTTCTTCAGCAGAACACATATGAAGATTTTTAGATGAATATCTCAGCTGTAGGCCCTCACAAGGCAAGTGGGTGAGTGGGTGCCAAAAGTTTGAAGCTTCAATATCCAAATAAAGGGAGCATAACATTAATCCATATGACTCAATTCATGGTTTCTGACATGGTAGGATAGGTGTGGGTGAGAGAAACAGATCAGTATATTTAAGTCATTTTTTGTTAAATTCTCCTCTCTGCCCTGTAGGGTGCGATATGTGCAAAGAATGTGAATCACCAAAAACAGAAGAATTAAATATGAATCTTTTTCTCACCCTCAGCTATCATATCACTTCAGAAGATATGGATTTAACCACCAGAGTTGTCTGGAGTACTTTTATTTTGCCCTTATGTGGATTTTGGAGCTTCAAAATTTTGGCACCCATTCACTTGCATTGTATGGACATACAGAGCTGAGAAATCATTGTTTGTGTTCTGTTGAAGAAAGAAAGCTATACACATCTTGGATGGCATGAACACATCTTTTTAAGATTTTGGGGGCTGTGAATTACTATTCACACACGTTGGTTAAAATATACCCAAGGAAATAAGATCTTCAGTTTACCTAGTAAATTTAGGTAGATTTACTTAATAATTAACAGTTACAATGTATTTAATTAGAAGCAGTAATTTTACTTTGATATAATTACAGAACATGTCCTCTGATAATTAAATTATAAACTTACACATAGAAAAGCCTCATTAATTCTATTAAAATAAATTGAATTCTCTTACACATGCGTACATGCAATTCACGATGAGAGACTCGGTGAGAGAAATAACGGACAGCCAGCAGGATCGACAGAACATTTTTCTGTGTAGGTACTAAAGACATGACTATTTAACATTTTTATAAAAAAAAAATATATATATATATATATTTTAATTCATGTTTATTATGTTATGGATTTCTGAAAAAAAAAAAAAAAAAATATATATATATATATATATATATATATATATATATATATATATATATATATATATATATATTTTCATGCATTCTACTAATGTTGGTCCTGTTGTTAAAAAAATCACATAAAGTTGCCATCATCTCACTGAGGCTTAGGTATGTGTTTTATATCAACACAGCCGCCCCTCATAATACTAAAAATACCATAAGTAATAACAAATAATAGTAATAATACTATAAGATGACGTAATCGTAAGAAATCGTATGAGTTGGCTCGCACAAAATATCGTACTGACTTGCAGGTGAGCTCTTTAGACTTGGGCAAACACGTAGCAACCACAGAGAACATCCTGGCAACTGTAAAAATGTGGTAAACACCCACATTTGATTTCATTGGTCTCTATGAGACACTAACTGAGAAATTAAAAATACCTTATTTGTCATTTTGCTTTCCTTTAAATGGAGACACACTGATACAATATCAACTTTAAACACTACTGTTTATCTGAATTCAAATTCATTACCAAGTCTTTTGTCCTTTGACATTTCATAGTCACTCTAGTCTGTTTAAATTTAAGAGCCATCTCTTTTACTCATTTAGTGAAGTGATTTCTCTTTCATAAAACATGTGTTCGGGGGAAAGGTATCAATTTGAGTGACACTGACAGAATCCTCTATACTTAAAGGGATAGTCACCCAAAATGAAAATACTTTAAATATTTGTTATTTTTGTATTTAATCCCTGGTAGTTGTTTTTGTTAGTGACTTAGTAGCAAATGACTGCTGATTCGAATATAATTACTCAACTCAACTCATCTTTATTTATAGGCTATAGCACTTTTTAAACATTTACATTATTCAAAGTGCTTCACAATTTTAATGATGAAAATATTTTGATGGATATATGATGTGTTTTTTTTATGTTAATACTAAACTCAGCAAAAAAAGAAACGTCCTCTCGCATTCAACTGCTTTTATTTTCTACAAACTTAACATGTGTAAATATTTGTATGAACATAAAATGATTCAACAACAATGACATAAACTGAAAAAGTTTCACAAACATGTGACTAACAGAAATGTGTCCCTGAACAAAGGAGGGGTCAAAATTATCAGTCAGTATCTGGTGAGGTCATAAGCTGCATTTAGTACTGCTGTGCATCTCCTCCTCATGGACTGCACCACATTTTCCAGTACTTGCTGTGAGATGTTACCCCACTCTTCCACCAAAACACTTGCAATTTCCCATACTTTTCTGGGGGGTATGGCCCTAGCCCTCACCCTCCTATCCAACAGGTCCCAGACAAGCTCCATGGGATTGAGATCCAGGCTCTTCGCTGGCCATGGTAGAACACCGACATTCCTGTCTTGCAGTAAAACACGCACAGAACGAGCAGTATGGCTGGTGGCATTGTCATGCAAGAGGGTCATGTCAGGATGAGCCTGCAAGAAGGGTACCACATGAGGGAGGAGTATGTCTTCCCTGTAATGCACAGTGTTGAGATTGTCTGCATTGATAACAAGCTCAGTCCAATGATGCTGTGACAAACTGCCCCAGACCCTGCTCCAGAGTACAGGCCTCAGTGCAACGCCCATTCCTTCGACGATAAAGCGCCGATGAGTCCGACCATCACACCTGGTGGTGGTGGCGTAGTGGCTAAAGCACAGGGCTGTTAATCAGAATGTCGCTGGTTCTAACACCACGGCCACCACCATAGTGTCCTTGAGCAAGGCACTTAACTCCAGGTTGCTCCGGGGGGATTGTCCCTGTAATAATTGCACTGTAAGTCGATTTGGTCTGCCAAATGCATAAATGTAAATGTAAATGTAAATGTAAAACTTCATGGTTACTGTTGTAACCTCCGTTTCCTGTTGGAAAGAACAAGATGTTGTGTCGATTGTAGTGACACAAGGGGTCTATTCTGAGAGCGTACCTCTGAACTTGAGAAAAGGCCAATGTCAAGTATAAAGTGGAGCAGGCGAGCATCTGTGAGTCAGGTTTTTAAACTGAGGAGCCGAGAATAAGGTTACGGCGCATTACGGTGTTAGGAAAGCTGCACGCAACAGCAAGCTGTTGCATGCTAGAAGCAGCTGGGTTGGCTGCATGTAACCCTCCCCAACACCCCCAATAAATGGTGTCATATACCGCTCTTAGGTTCCCAGTACCCGTACGGAAACAGGTGACATAACTTTCATGGGAGCCGGCCAGCCGCGGCCTTTTCTCTCTCTATGTTTCTCGTCATAGAGTTAAAAAGCGGTTGGGGCTATCTTAACGCAGCACCAGTGCAAGAATGCTCACTGGGACATATGCATACTTGCGCAGCCCCCGGGGCCAGCTGTGTGCCAGTGCGTCTGTGCCGAGAGGGATCTCCATTAGGGAGTACCAGAGCGGGCAGTGGGAGATGTTTTGGGAGGCAAAGAGATCTATTTGTGCCCTGGCGAAGCGGTCCCAGATCAGCTGGACCACCTGGGGGTGGAGCATCAACTCTCCACTGAGTGAGACCTGTCACGACAGCGCGTCCGCCATCATGTTGCGGTCACCTGGGATGTGAGTGGCGTGCAGCGACCTGAGTCACGGCTTACTCCAAAGGAGTCCTAAGGACTCCAAATAAATGGTGATTTACGTACGCTACCGTGGCGGTGCTGTCTGAACTAATCAAGACGTGCTTGCCCCGAATCAGCAGGAGAAACCTCCGCAGGGCAAGGAGTACAACCAACAACTCGAGGCAGTTGATGTGCCGACGCAGGCAGGGCCCCGTCCAGGAGCAAGCGGCTGGGTGCCTGTAGCACACTGCGCCCCAACCCAGTAAAGAGGCATCTGTGGTGACCACGACACATCTGGACACATGCTGTAGGGAATGTGTGAACCGTTTGAGAGGAACCGCTGTGCCTGGCTTGAAGCGAGTGAGGCACGTGAGCACTGACTTGCGTGCGCTCAGTTGTGAGGTGCGCTGACATTGAGACGTGGTTTGCAACTGCGAGGACGATCAACTATCCTTCCTGTCTCCCTGTAGCACTGTCTTAGGTGTCTCACAGTACAGATAATGCAATTTATTGCCCTGGCCACATCTGCAGTCCTCATGCTTCCATGCAGTTCACGCAGATGAGCAGGGACCCTGGGCATCTTTCTTTCTGTGTTTTTAAGAGTCAGTAGAAAGGTCTCTTTAGTGTAAAAGTTTTTATTACTGTGACCTTAATTACCTACCGTCTGTAAGCTGTTAGTGTCTTAATGACCGTTCCACAGGTGCATGTTCATTAATTGATTATGGTTCATTGAACAAGCATGGAAAACATTGTTTAAACCCTTTACAATAAAGATCTGTAAAGTGATTTGTATTTTTACAAAACTATCTTTAAAATACATTGTGCAAAATACAAATACATTTTGCTTAGTTTATTTAACTCAATATGGTCCAAAATCTTCAAGCTCCACAAAGGACATTAAGGCAACATAAAAGTAATCAAGTTGACTCACGTGTTTTAGTCCATGCTAAACAGAAGTGACACGATCACTTTGGGTGCGAAGAAACCAAAATTGAATTCATTATTCTCTATAAATCTCCAAGTCTCCTTTAAGCATTCATGAGAAAGTTCATTCACACACTTCCTCATGCTTGATGCATGCACAGCGCACTGTACACAAACCAGACACAGGTCTGCTGTTATTTTATTTTGAAAATGCAGATGCAAGCTGAAATGAAAATCACATTTTAAGTTTTTTGGGAGTACTTTTAAAATGTACCATGGATGCCAAAATTTATACTTAAGAAGGATTTAAATTTGAGTCAGTATCTCAGCTAAAGTGATAACATGCTCAGAAAACATTGAGACATACAGTATGGATTACCTTTATGCGGCCTTTATGTCCTTTTTGAAGCTTGAAAGCTTTAGACCCCATTGACTTACATTGTATGGTCAAAAACACTTCATATATCCTCCAAATATCTGTTTGTGTTCTGCAGAAGAAAGAAAGTCATATGAGTTTGAGATTTCATGAGGGTGAGCAAATGATGAGCGAATTATATTTTTTGGGGGGAATTATCACTTTAAAGAGGCACTTAAAGTCAACATGTCAAATTTGACCAAATTTGCAGTGCATTCAGAATAAATGTCACTTAATATACCCCATTGGTTGAACCTATGTAGCTTCAGTATGTCTTGCTAATTGGCATACACAAACAAACAGAGTTTTGATGGTGCCACAGATCCAAAGACTTTACACATTTTGGTGAATTAAACCTACATATAAAAGTAGACTAACTTATCTAGTTGTCTCTGCATGTTAAGCTAGGATGGGATAGTATTTTAACATCCAAAAATCACATACTGCAACTTTAAAATAGATATATATCTCACATTGTTTATATGAACATTGCTAAAGCCTTAAAGTTACAAATGTTGCCACCTTGTGCCTGGTCCTTTCGTTTCTAATGCGAAGTCTTTGAAAACCTGAGGTATTTGCTGATTTCAAAAGAAGAAATCCAGTCATGTAAAAAATAAATTTGTGACACTAAGTACTAAATGGCTGTACAGATGCGAGAAAGGTAAAACAGTTCTTTGGGCTAAAATTGTGAAAAGTGTCATCTAACCTCCTCCAGTTCGCCCACTCAAACCTGTCAGCCAAGTGTCCCGTTTAAAGGGGCAGCCATTCTCGATCACCTCATGTCTGTTTTCCACCATATCTCTCCCATTTTTAAAGATGAATGAGAACATGGGGGTGGCTTTCAAAAGAAATGTTCTCTTCACACGTCAAAGGTATGTAACAGCTCACTTAAACACTTCTTTTTCCTTTCACACTCTCCTCCAACGCTTTTACTTATTTCTATGTTACGCATATTTGATGCTACTCCCTGCCAAAAAGTCAAGGATGTAAAACATTTAGCTGGAGGTAACGATGATTAATCTCATTATTTCCATATCTGCAAAGCAGAACAGTATTTATATTTCTCAAACTTTCTAGTATTAAATGTCAGCAATTATTTCAGCACAAACCTCTGAATGCACAGACATAATTCAAACTTTGTTCTAATATTCGGTGTGCAATTGAATGTATATATAATTATATATAGATTGATAAAATGGTCAACATTAAAAATTAAACCGACACTTTGACGAAATTGTAATATTTGCATACTAAATTATTGTGCATGCAATTTGAGCTATATGTGAGTCATAAATTTTGTCCTTTTCCATACATTTTTGTAACTAATTCAGCTGTCACTCATTATACTTTTTAATGAAATCTCTTTTATTACATCTACACTGTAAAACAAAGTCTGTAATTGTAACGGTAAAATACTGTAAAATGCTTCAGTAAAAAAAAAAAAAACATAAATTGTTTAATGAGCAGTTATCATAAAATATACATATTTTTTCTTTTTTTTTATAAAATAAAAGAAAAAAAATCAGAAAAAGCTTTATTGCCAAGTACGTTTTTTACGCATACAAGGAAATTGTTTTGGTGTTGTAGGCGCGTGTCACACAATCTCTAAATATATGAAACAAGAATTAAAATATAAGCAATATAAATATAAATAAAAATATGTCCACACAGTATAAATTAAAAGTAAGAATAAAATAAAAGAGAGCAGAGTAGTACAGTGGAATGTAGAGCCAGAGGTGGAGTGTGGAGAGTGTCAGGGTGGGTACCGGGCCTTGTTGATAAGGCAAGTGGCGGATGGGAAGAAACTGTTCTTGTGGCATGACGTTTTTGTCCTGATGGACCTCAGCCTTCTGCCAGAGGGGAGTAACTCAAAGAGATTGTGGCCAGGGTGGGAGAGATCAGCCACAATCTTTCCAGCACGCTTCAGGGTCCTGGAGGTGTACAGGTCCTGGAGTGGTGGCAGATTGCAGCCAATCACCTTCTCTGCAGACCGGATGACATTCTGCAGTCTGCCCTTGTCCTTGGCAGTAGTAGCAGCATACCAGATAGTGATGGAGGATGTGAGGATGGACTCGATGATGGCTGTGTAGAAGTGCACCATCACTGACTTTGGCAGGTTGAATTTCTTCAGCTGCCGCCGGAAGTACATTCTCTGTTGTGCTTTCTTGATGAGGGCGCTGATGTTCAGCTCCCACGTGAGGTCCTGGGAGATGATAGTTCCCAGGAAGCGGAAAGACTCCACAGTGTCAATTGTGGAGTCGCAGAGGGTGATGGGGGCAGGTACGGCTGAGTTCTTCCTGAATTTCACAACCATCCCCACTGTCTTTAGAGCGTTGAGCTCAAGGTTGTTTTGGTTGCACCAGGTCACCAGGTGGTCAACCTCCCACCTGTAGGCGGACTCGTCACCATCAGAGATGAGTCCGATGAGGGAGGTGTCGTCCGCAAACTTCAGAAGCTTGACGGACTGGTGACTGGAGGTGCAGCTGTTAGTGTACAGGGAGAAGAGCAGAGGAGAAAGAACGCAGCCCTGGGGGGATCCAGTGCAAATGGTCTGTGAGTCGGAGACGTGTTTCCCCAGCCTCACATGCTGCTTCCTGTCAGACAGGAAGTCAGTGATCCACCTGCAGGTATAGTCAGGCACACTTAGCTGGAAGAGCTTCTCCTGGAGCAGAGCCGGGATGATGGTGTTAAAGGCAGAGCTGAAATCCACAAACAGGATCCTGGCGTAGGTTCCTGCAGAGTCCAGGTGCTGGAGGATGTAGTGGAGGGCCAAGTTGACTGCATAGTCTACAGACCTGTTGGCTATGTATGCAAACCACAGGGGGTCCAGGAGGGGGTCAGTGATGTCTTTGTGGTGAGAAAGCACAAGGCGCTCAAAGGACTTCATCACCACAGAGGTCAGGGCGACGGGTCTCAAGTCGTTAAGTTCTGTGGTCCTTGACTTCTTGGCAACAAGGATTATAGTTGAAGACTTGAAGCAGGCTGGCACGTGACATTCTCCAGTGAAGTGTTGAAAATGTCTGTGAACAATGGAGACAGCTGATCAGCGCAGTGCTTCAAGCTGGATGGGGAGACAGCATCTGGTAGAGCAGCTTTCCTGGGGTTCTGTCTCCTGAAGAGTTTGTTGACGTCCCTCTCATGGATGGAAAGAGTCATCACTGAGGTGGGTGGGGGGTGGAGGGGGGTTCCTTTAAGGTGGACATTGGTGGGGGTTCCCAGGCCCCTGCTGAGTTGGGGGAGGTGGAGGTGATGCACTGTGGCTGGAGCTGTTGGGAGGTGTCGTGGGGGATGGTTTCAGGACTGCCCCTTTGGCTTTCCTTTGAAAGATAGTAGAACTCGTTCAGGTCGTTGGCTAGGCATTGGTCGTTGATGGCCTGGGGGCTTTAGGCTTGTAGACGGTGATCTGCCTAAGCCCTTTCCAGACAGATGCAGAGTTGTTGGCTGAGAGCTGGTGTTGGAGCTTCTCAGAGTACCGTCGTTTAGCCTCTTTCACCGCCTTGCTAAACGTGTACTTCGTCTCTTTAAATCTGTCTTTGTCCCTACTCCTGAAGGCCTCTTCCTTATCAAACCTTAACCTTCTGAGTTTGGCTGTAAACCAGGGTTTGTCATTGTTGTAACTCACCCTGGTGTGTGATGGAATACAGCAGTCCTCGCAGAAGCTGATATATGACGTCACAGCCTCTGTGTACTCATCCCAGTCAGTAGTGTCAAAACATGTCTGGAGATCCTCCACAGCCTCACTGGTCCACTTCCTTGATGTCCTCACTACAGGTTTGCAGAGCTTTAGTTTCTGCCTGTATGCAGGAATCAGGTGGACCATGACGTGGTCAGATTTTCCCAGTGCAGCATGAGGGACAGCATGATAAACATTCCTGACTGTGGTGTAACAGTGATCCAGAATGTTCTCCTCTCTGGTTGGGCATTTAATAAACTGTCTGAATTTAGGGACATCATGTGTGAGGTTTCCTTTGTTAAAGTCACCAAGGACAATAACTAAAGAGTCCGTTTTGGTCCGCTCCACACACAGTATCTGGTCGGCGAGCATGCGCTGTGCAACCTGCACATTGGCCAGCGGTGGAATTTAAACTCCGACCAGCATGAATGAAGCAAACTCACGGGGTGAATAAAAAGGCTTACAGTTTATGGAGAAAGATTCCAGGTCAGGAGAACAGTGCTGCTGGATCACTGTCACATCATTGCACCAACTGCTGTTGATGAAAAAACGGATTCCTCCACCTTTAGGTTTGCCGGAAAGTTCTGTGTCTCTGTCTGCTCTGTAAATTGGAAGCCTGCCAGCTGCAGCGCAGAGCCTGGTATTAATCCACAAAGCCATGTGTCCGTGAAGCACAAAACAGTAGATGAAGAAAAGTCCCTGTTTTTCCCCAACAGCAGTTGTAGTTCCTCCAGTTTTTTGGCAGTGAACGCACGTTAGAGAGAAATATTCCCGGTAACGGTGTGCATAATCCTCGCTGGCGAAGACGCACAAGCGCACCAGCCCGTTTCCCTCTCCTTCGGCGTTTCACTGCATGAGCAAAGGTGAGTGCACCTTTGACCAGAATGTCCAAAATGTCCAGTGTAGGGAGAAGAAAAGTAGGAAATAAGTCCTCTGGAGTTGTACCACTTATGTTCATGAGCTCATCTCTGGTGAAAGAGCTCCCGGTTCCGACGGAAAAAAAAGAGTTAAAACACAAAACAAAACAACGCACACACACACACCGAGGCGGCCGTCTGTGGTGCCATCTTGTGATGGTACAGAAGCTCAAAGATGCCTTACATTATTATTATTTTTCTGTCTCGTTTTCTCGTGATCTCGGCATAACAAAAAGTTGTTTTCTCGTGATCATGACTTAATTTTCATCGTGATCTCGACATAACACAAAGTTGTTTTCAATAAGGCTATCTGGAGGCAACAGCTAAACGCACTGTTGCATAACGGATGACCGAATATGTCATTACTTTGATCAAGGATTCACTCAAGATGAAATAGCTGTATGTCTCTCAGTCATTGACAACTTCCAGATTAGTGTCACACACCTTAGAAGAAGACTATCATATCTACAGATGTGTCGTAGATAATACAGTGACCCTGAACGTTTGGTCAATTTCATTGCCTGCCAACTTGAGGGACCGGACATCTGCATGACTGCGGTCAAACCAGCCGCGATTTAGATCCGAGTGCGCGCATATTGCAGTTATGACTGTACTTTGCGGAAAGAACAGAAAGATGTGCATCTTGACTCCTGTTGAGTGCAGAAGAAAGCAAGTCTTACTATATTATAAAAAAAGCGTTTATTAAGTGTTTGTGACGTGCTGGTGTTTATTAATATGTTTGATTTAGCCTATATGAAAGGTGACTGGTTTAGAAGTCTCTTGGATAGGGCAGTGGTCTTGGAGCAAATGGGTAAGTGAAAACAATATTTGCTGTGGTCTCCCATTCACTGCTGTCAGTGTTTACCCTGCAAACATTTACTTCCGTGTTCCAAAACCCGGAGTGTGAAAAAAGTCTGTTGATGAAATTCATGACATCATGTGCCCTTCTGTAATTATTACAGTGATTAACAATGCATTCTAAAGTGAAAAGAAGATGTTTACAGTTTCAGAAGTTGAATATGTTAAGTTTATCATTTAATAATATAAACAACGGTACTGCACAGTAAAAACAAGTTTTATAAAATATACAGGTTGTGCTGTTAAGTTTTTTTTTTTTTACATATTTTTTACAGTGTATCTAACCACTGCAAATGCAGCACAGTGGACTTGCATTTAAAGACAGCGATAGAGTGTGCAAAGGAGTAGAACCTAATACAGCACTCTTGAGCCACGTTTATTTTTAAGTAAAAAATATTTAAGCTTTAACATACTATCTTCAACACAGTGCAGCTGTCATGTATTACCCTGTCGTGTTTCACCTTGCTCCTCAGTTTTCACTTTTATGTCATGTATTACCCTGTCGTGTTTCACCTTGCTCCTTAGTTTTCACTTTTGTCCACTATTTAACTCCATAGTCTCCTTGTTAGCGTTCGTGTTCACTGTCATTGTTCTCACCTGTGTCTTGTTTGTAATCATCCTGCCTTGTGTGTATATAACCCTGCCCATTCCTCCATTACCTGGTCGTTTGTTGAATGTTGTTGATGTTCGCTTCCATGCCCGTGTTCCTAGTTCCAGTGTTCCAGCGTTTTTGTGTTTTGCTTTCATTTTTACCCATCGTGGTTGTTCTGTTCAATAAACTCGCATTTGGATCCTCAACCTTTGTCTGCCTCCGTCCGCGTTCACAACAGTACAAACGACCAAACATGGATCCAGCGGTTTTACAGGCCAACTGTAATTTTCTCAGCCTGATGCAGGGAGATCGTCCGGTCGAGAAGCACATCCGCGATTTTCTCGCAATTGCGAGTGCGTCCGACTTCCCTGATTCCTCCCTGGTCGTATTTTTCCGGGCTAACCTGAACAGTGCGCTCAAGGAGCGGTTGCCACCGGCAACGCGCGGCTGGACACTCCGCGCATTCGTGGAGGAGACCCTACTGGCCTGCGGTTCCTCGTTCACCGTGGACGTCGTCGAGGAGAACCCCATAGCTCCTCCCAAAGTGGTAACCCTCCATTCACCCGTGGTTCGTCCCTTCACATCTGCCAACGAACCAACCTTCATGCCTGCCGTGATCAAGGAGCCAATGCTGCCAGCTTCGTCCGCCCGGAGGAGGAGGAGGAGAAGAAAGGCTTCCGCTCCCCAGTTCATGCCTTCTACGGTCTGCGAGCCAGAGCCCACGCATGTCACTGTGAGCGAGCCAGAGCCCACGCATGCCATGGTGAGCAAGCCTGAGCCCTCGACCGTCCCCGAGCCAGCGCCAGTAGCCTCCGATGTCAGTGAGTCAGCACCTGTAGCCTCCGATGTCAGTGAGCCAGCGCCAGTAGCCTCCGATGTCAGTGAGTCAGCACCTGTAGCCTCCGATGTCAGTGAGCCAGCGCCAGTAGCCTCCGATGTCAGTGAGTCAGCACCTGTAGCCTCCGATGTCAGTGAGCCAGCGCCTGTAGCCTCCGATGTCAATGAGCCAGCACCTGTAGCCTCCGATGTCAGTGAGTCAGCGCCTGTAGCATCCGATGTCAGTGAGTCAGCGCCTGTAGCATCCGATGTCAGTGAGCCAGCGCCTGTAGCCTCCGATGTCGGTGAGCCAGCGCCTGTAGCCTCCGATGTCAGTGAGCCAGCGCCTGTAGCCTCCGATGTCGGTGAGCCAGCGCCTGTAGCCTCCGATGTCGGTGAGCCAGCGCCTGTAGCCTCCGATGTCAGTGAGCCAGTGCCTGTAGCCTCCGATGTCAGTGAGCCAGTGCCTGTAGCCTCCGACAGCAGTGAACCTACGCCTGTAGCCTCCGACAGCAGTGAACCTACGCCTGTAGCCTCGACCGTCCCTGAGCCAGCGCCAGCAGCCATGACCATCCAAGAGCCAACGCCTCCCGAGCTTCCCAGAGCTCCGCCTCCCGAGCTTCCCAGAGCTTCGCCTCCCAAGTCTCTCGAGTCTTCTAGGGCTCCGCCCCCTCAAGCATCTCGAGCCTTCCAGGGCTCCGCCTCTCAAGTCTCTCGAGCCTCTCGAGCTTTCCAGAGTTCCGCCTCCCGAGCTTTCCAGAGCTCCGCCTCAAGAGCCTTCCAGGCCTCCGCCTCTCGAGCACCCTGAGCCTCTCGAGCCTCCTACGGCGCCACCTCCCTCGGCGCCGCCTACCTCAGCTCCGCCGCCTGAGTCTCCTACGGCTCCACCTCTTACGGCTCCGCCTCCCGAGCCTTCCAGGTCTCCGCCTCTAGAACCTCCTATGGTGCCACCTCCATCGGCTCCGCCTCCAGAGCCTTCTAGGTCTCCGCCTCTAGAACCTCCTATTGTGCCACCTCCATCGGCTCCGCCTCCAGAGCCTTCCAGGTCTCCGCCTCTAGAGCCTCCTACGGTGCCACCTCCATCGGCTCCGCCTCTAGAGCCTTCCAGGTCTCCGCCTCTAGAGCCTCCTATGGCGCCACCTCCATCGGCTCCGCCTCTAGAGCCTCCTACGGTGCCACCTCCATCGGCTCCGCCTCCAGAGCCTTCCAGGTCTCCGCCTCTAGAGCCTCCTATGGCGCCACCTCCATTGGCTCCGCCTCTAGAGCCTCCTATGGCGGCTCCTCCCCGGTCCCCCAGACCTGGCCAGCTCCCAGGCCACCTGACCCAGTCCCCGTCTTGTGCTCCCCTTGGACTGTCTGTCTGCCCCTTGTGCCCCCTTGGACTGCCTGTCTGCCCTCTGTGCCCCCTTGGACTGCCTGTCTGCCCTCTGTGCCCCCCTTGGTCTACCTATCTGCCCCTTGCCCCCCCCCTGGATTGTCTGGTGTCCCCTTGTGCTCTCCGTGGTCTGCCAGTCCCCCCCCTCATTCCTTGGATGATTCTGTTTTTTTTTTTGTATGTTTGTTTTTAGGATCGTCTGGGATCCGATCCTTTGAGGGGGGCTATGTCATGTATTACCCTGTAGTGTTTCACCTTGCTCCTTAGTTTTCACTTTTGTCCATTATTTAACTCCATAGTCTCCTTGTTACCGTTCGTGTTCACTGTCATTGTTCTCACCTGTGTCTTGTTTGTAATCATCCTGCCTTGTGTGTATATAACCCTGCCCGTTCCTCCATTACCTTGTCGTTTGTTGAATGTTGTTGTTAGCCTGGAATGTTTCCCCTGCCCGTGTTTTTCCTCAGTCTTGTGTTTATTTCCCCATTGAGGGTTTTTCATTTGTTCCCGTATTTTCCGTGGACCTGCCTTGTTTGTTTAGTTATCAATAAAAGTTGAACTGCATTTGGAACCGCATCTCCTCATCTGCCTTCGCTGCCTCATTCATAACAGCAGCTGTCAAAAAACATTTGTATGGCACAAGTAAATCCAACAATTAAATATAGTAACAATGAGATATGTGTTGATTCTCATGCAGAGCCGACTGAAAAAAAGGCAAGCACTGAGTTTTATGACAACAGTAAAGCTTCTTGGATTCAGCATTGTATTAATGCAAAATCCAAGCCTAACATCTAAGCTTACCTAAAATGTTAACACCATTCCATTTCTGCTTTGCAAGCAATGGCATTTCCTTCAGGAAACACAAGTTAACTTTCGTAATGTTTTATTTAGAAAATGAAATATCAACAGCCTCACTCATAATCACATCAGAATAAATCTGAAAACACTTTAATGACAAAACACATGGAGCAAAAACAGACAACACATGGTGTGCTGTGGTAAATGGTGGGAGAAGAGAGAGATATGTGTTGGGAGACACAGTTGAGTGGTGATAGAGAAGTCCTTGATGTACTGGGGCAAGGCTGGGTACATTGAGCTGAGCTCCATTCATCTTTCTCCCCACAGCAGACAGGCTGAAGTAATGAATCCCCAGAGAACACAGCTCTAACTCTTACCTTGGAATTCACAGCAGGGCTTGGGGACTGTTGACACTACCCCTAGTGCCCATGGCTTTTTTTTTAAGAATATATTTCTTTACAGTAAAGCAACAAAATGCCCCAATGATACGATAACCTTTAACAGAAAGATTACAAGACTGAGTTCACTTATAGTCGATTTCCTCTGTGTGGACATGTCAAAGTGTTTTTCAGCTGAAAAGCCCAGCATGTGCTGTATTGAGGATGCTGGCTATCAGTGGCCATGCACATACACCCCTGATTTGACAAGTAGGCATCCAGCCGATGCTATTATCCAAAGCGGCTTATAGTGCATTCAAGGAATATATTTTGCCAGCATATGTGATCAAAACAACAATCTTGGCTGCAAGACCTGCTGAGCTACAGGAACAATTTTATCAAACAAAAATAGTCCTAACCCTTACCCCAACTCTATTAGATGTTGAAGTCCTAAACACAGCCCTAAGACAAATCTTAACCCAAATATTCATCCTAATGTTAATTTGTGTTATTTCTCATGAGAAAGTCAATCTGATCTCATGAAAATGAATGGACTATGATAACATTTTTGCATCTCCCTCATGTTTCCTAGGACTCTTATTTAGAAGTGTTTTCCAAAACTACATTTCCCATAATGCACTGCCCTCATTACGGCCATCTGTTCAAATCATTCTCACCTGTTTTACATTCACTCATTAACCCTTGCATGTATATATATGTAGAGCGGAGGAGGGCAGGGACGGGATGAAACAAAGCATGCCCGGTCCCCAATCAGCCTGATGGGGGCGTGCGAGGGATAAATGCGGCCAGTGACATCGATTCGAGAGAGAGAATTACAGGCAGCTGTTCTGTGAGTTTAGGTTTGTGTGTTTTTTGTTTATTTCTTCAATAAACGATTACTTATATTGTCAAGCCGGTTCTCACCTCCTCCTTTCCAATGAACTAATTACATTGGTGCCGAAATCCGGGAAGGAGGAGGGATGCCCGTCGCTGAGTCCTTGACACTGCCGTCCACCCAGGGGATTGACGCTGCCATCTGCTGGGGGACTGAGTAGCCCGACCACCTGGATGCGGAGAACGGCTGCCATCCATGAGGTGAGTGGGGACTGGACTCCCCGACTGCCTGGAGCAAAGGAGCCCCTGCTAGGGCGGAGGAGTGCCCTGCCGTCCCCCAGAAACGCGGAGTGGTCGAGAGGACCGCCGTCCATGAGGAGTGGAGGGAAGCAACTCCCCGACCGCCTGGAGTGGTAGGGCCACTGCCAGGGGCAGAGGAGAGTACCCATGGGTCACGAGAACGCGGAGGGAAGTTCTGTCCGCTGGGGGTCAGTCTGACTCCTGTCCGCCTGGGGAGGAGCAGCTGCCTCTGTCTGAAAGGGTGGAGGAGTGATCAGGGACCATGTGACGGCGCATCAGAGAACCAGTGAGTGAGTTTTTTTCCCCCTCTCTCTCTCTCTGTCGCTCCGTGTTGGCCATTATCCCTCGCCTATTTCGTTTTTTGTTGTTTTTACCCTCCTGCCTCCTCCCAGGTCGAGGAAGGATAGGATGACCCACCGGCAGACAGGGCAGAAGGGGAGGGGGCCTGAGGCAATGCCGGGAGGAATGTATAGTGAAGGAGGGCTGGGCCGGGATGTAACAACGCACACTTAGTCCCCAATCAGCCTGATGGGGGCGTGCAAGGGATAAAGGCGGCCGGTGATGGCGGTTCTCGAGAGAAAGAGAGAGAATTACAGGCAGCTGCTCTGTGTGTTTATGTTTGTGTGTTTTTCGTTTATTTCTTCATAAACTATTATTTATATTGTCAAGCCGGTTCTCGCCTCCTCCTTTCCATTTAACTGCTTTACAATATACTGTCTAGTTTTGCATTTCTTTGTTTTTGCTGTATGAGTTCACGTTTGTTTCTCTGTCATCATTAAAAGCCTGCAATTAGATCCAGTGTCTCTCGTCTCTGCATCTACTTTTGACAACGTGGTTATTTTACACGTATTGTGGCAGTTCCGAGGTGAAATTTTTACTGTGTGACACTAAAAGTGAGTTAAATTTTCTTCCATTCATATGAGTTTTTTTTTTTTTTAAGGTTAATGCTCTATCGAGTTTAAAATCCTAACACCTTACATTAAAATGTATATACCTAACCGATAATGTCATAAAAAGCAAATGCAATATAAAATAAAATCTAATTGCTGAAGCAATCATGTCATTTTGTGGTGCTTCTTTTGCACTTTAGGTTCCCAATCTCGACTTGCATGCTCTTCTTGACTTGTAGCCCAGTCTTTGTAATCCCTTAAACCATTTAAAATATTCAAACTTACAGAAAAAGTTTTTCAAAAGCCTCTATAGCTTTTTATTTACAGAATCTTTTCATCATAGCATTTTAAAAGTTTCTAGAACAGGGAAGTTCTATAAATAATCTTATATCAGCTAGAGGCTGATATGGAGGTAACACCCATGCTGAACCAACCCAAACTATCTCACAACTTCTAAACAACTATAGCTAAATTTTATCCAGCTTGAGAGGAATAAACACAGATAGAAAACACAGATCTGCTACCTAACATTGAGGAATTTTAATATGTGTGCATGTAAATATTCTAAATATAAATATTTGATGGTATTCATTTAGCCATTTAAATAGTTAAAAAACTATTTAAATGGCTAAATGAACATGCAATTAACAAAATTGACAACAATTATAAACATTTTACTTCAAACTCTCAGAACTTTCCCTTCAGAGAAAAAGCAAAACAAACAGCAAACAGCAAGCTAAACTGTACTCTAAAAACACATTGCGTGCTGTTAAAACAAATTCCAACAATGTCTTTGTTAATTAAGTTGTAAAGTCACCTAGTGTCTCTCTCAATGTTTTAGCTTCTTTTAAATTATTTTAGGAGGCAACGCAACAATAAAATGCCAATCACTTGCAAATATCTATCTATCTATCTATCTATCTATCTATCTATATATATATATATATATATATATATATATATATATATATATATATATATATAATGTATATACTTCACCTGTCAGTGGTTTTAATGTTGTGGTTGATCGGTATATAAACACACGATATATATACACCAATCAGCCACAACATCAAAACCACCTGCATAATATTGTGTAGGTCCCCCTCGAGCCGCCAAACAGCACCAACCCATTCACCAATTCTAGGGACTGTGTGTGAAAATCCCAGGAGATCCGCAGTTACAGAATACTCAAACCAGCCCATCTGGCACCAACAATCATCCATGAGATTATCTTATCAGCCAATCATGTGGCAGCAATGCAGTGCATACAATCATGCAGATATGGGTCAGGAGCTTCAGTTAATTTTCACATCAACCTTCAGAATGGGGAAAATATGAACTCAGTGATTTGGACCATGGCATGATTGTTGGTGCCAGATTGGCTGGTTTGATTCTTTCATTTGTAACTGCTGTAACTCCCTGGATTTGCACACACAACAGTCTCTAAAATTTACTCCAATTGATGCCAGACACACAAAACATCCAGTGAGCGACAGTTCTGTGGATGGAAACGCCTTGTTGATGAGAGAGGTCAAAAGAGAATGACCAGACTGGTTCGAACTGACAAAGTTTATGGTAACTCAGAAAATCGCTCTGTACAATTGTGGTGAGATGAATAGCATCTTAGAATGCTATTATGAGATGCGGGTTGGCACAGTTTTGGTGGCACGAGGGGGATCTACACAATATTAGGCAGGTGGTTTTAATGTTGTGGCTGTTTGGTGTTATATATATATATATATATATATATATATATATATATATATATATATATATATATACATATACATATATATATATATATATATATATATACACGATCAACCACGACATTAAAACCACTGACAGGTGAAGTGAAAAACATTGATTATCTCATTGCAATGGCACTTGTCAAGGGGTGGGATATATTAAGCAGCAAGTGAACAGTTGGTTATTGAATTTCATGTGTTCGAAGCAGGAAAAATGGGCAAGCGTAAGGATCTGAGCGTCTTTGACAAAGGCCAAATTGTGATGCTAGATGACTGAGTCAGAGCATCTCCAAAACGGCAAGTCTTGTGTTGTGTTCCCGGTACGCAGTGGTTAGTACCTACCAAAAGTGGTCCAAGGAAGGGCAAATGGTGATCTGGTGTTCTGAAAATCTGTGCTACCTGCACAGGATGTGCTACCAGCAGTAAAAACAGTGATATGTAAAGTTAAAACATGGGTAGCATATGTCGGGAGGCACTGGAGAATCTGTATTACAACAGCATGAAATGTGTTAACCGCGGTATCACATCTTGTCAGGCAGATAATACATATCAGGATGTGCTACCTGCATAACTATCAGATATCAGATCAGTGTGATATGGTGCAAGGCTGTACTAAGACCTAACCCTACCCCAAACCCTAACACTATGCGAATATAGCTTTGGTAGCACATCCTGAAATGTAGCATCTATTTTCAGGACACCAGTGACAGGGTCATTGGCGCCCAAGGCTCACTGATGTGCATGGGGAGCGAAGGCTAGCCCGTCTGTTCTGATCAAGAGCTACTGTAGCACAAATTGCTGAAAAACGTAATGCTAGCCATGATAGAAAGGTGTCAGAACACAGTGCATTGTAGCTTGCTGTGTAGCCGCAGACTGGTCAGAGTGCCCATGCTGACCCCTGTCCACTGCCGAATGTGCCTATAATGGGCACGTGAGCATCAGAACTGGACCATGGAGCAATGGAAGTAGGTGGCCTGGTCTGAAGAATCATGTTTTCTTTTAGATCATGGGGATGGCCGGGTGCATGTGCATCATTTACCTGGGGAAAAGATTGCAGCAGTATGCACTATAGGAAGAAGTTTCCAAATACCACATGACAACTTCAGAGGTCTTGTGGTGTCCATGTCTCGATGGGTCAGAGCTGTTTTGGTGGCACGAAGGGGACCTACATGATATTAGGCAGGTGGCTTTAATGTTGTGGCTGATCGGTGGCTGATATATATATATATATATATATATATATATATATATATATATAATTTATATTTTCCCTTTCCGTTCCTATGTGACCACCATGATTAACAAAATATTGTTAAATATTTTAGTTTGGAGTGAAAACTCCAGACCTGGTGATTTTTGAAGATACTCTTTGGCCCAAAACGGTTGCAACTGGATTATAAAAATGCTGAGAAACAATACCATTATTTGTTTAATCAGGGGACATTATGAATCTGTATACAAAGAGGAGAGTAAGAAACAGAAACACAGTTTAGCCTTGAGTGTCAGCAAAACAAGGATATTTGTATTGACTTCAGAAAACAAAGGACATCTCACGTCCCTATCTGCATTAATGACTTGTTTGCTTAATTCATCAAGGACTTCAGATTACTTGAACTACAAATGTCTTACGACCTCACCTGGACAACAAACATTGAGGTCATGGAGAACAAAGCACGAAAATGGCTACATATTTTTAGGTACTAAAAGTGTATATTATGTATAAGTGTGGAATAGAAACAAATAGGTGTGGGCGATATGACCAAAATCCTATATCACGTTATGAGTAATTTTATATCACAATAACGATATATATCACTATATAGTTACATTTTCTGAAAAATCAATAACATTTTATTATATATTAAGCCATGTCGCAATGTGTAATTATGAGCAATCCAGTCAGTGAATTAAACACTTTATTAATGAAAACTTATTTTGAAAGACTAGTCAAAGTAAAAAAAAATTAATAAAAACGTTTCACATTTCAGTCTGATGATGTGCACAATCTTCTTCTTTTTTTAATTGTTATTATATTATTATTATTATTATTATTATATTACTATTATTGTTGTTGTTGTTAATGTTATTATTATGATTATTGTTATAACTTTCCTCAAGAAACTTATCATCTTCTTAAAGCAATGCAAAAATTAAAATAACATATTTATAAAAAGTTATCGATAAATAAAACAATTAATTAGGCTCTTTGTGTTTTTAGTAATCTCCATAAAGAAAATATAAAATATCTGATGGAAAATATGGCTGGTTTGTTTCCTGATATCAAACATCATTCGAACACAAATTTAGAAATGGCTTTGATGATTATTTAAAAAACCCACAATACATTGAGAGAAACCAACAACGGTTGTGAGCTGCTTTTTATGTCAGAGGAGCACAAACTAAGGGACTGGGATGACTTTAAGACTATAACACTCGCACAAAACACAGCTTTCCATGTTTTGGATGGGAGGCATGTTAGGAGTGTGGGATGAATATCATTGAATTCTCAAGCAAAATTTAATGCAAGGAAGCAGATTTAGTATAATTATTTCTCATGTTCTAGACAAGCATTTCATCCAATGACACATGCAGCTGTCAGTGAACAACTGCATTATATTATTTCTCTCAGTCTCACGTGAAGCCCTGACCTCTGATATATATGCGTACATATCGACATACACAATGTACAAACCTTGCAAATCACTGTTTTCTGCTTAGTATTGCCTTTTCTAAAGCCAACCAATTCCACACCATGGAGGATGCACTTTTTCCTTCACAATCTCCTCTCATCATCTCATTCAAATATATTCAAGGAACGAGCAGTCACTTTGCCTTCCTCCATTTATCTGACAGAGTGTGTAATGTGTAAGTGTTATGTACTGTACACATGTCTTGTGTGGCAAATATGCATTACCGCAATATAGGCGATAATCCAAAATGTGTACCGGTTGGCAAACTTCTACCAGTTTATCATGTCTACCAGTATATCGCCCACCCCTAGAAACAAGTGTATTCTTCTGAATTTCTAACATGGCATTGTAGATACTAACAGGTGACAAAAGCAATGGAGAAGAAGGCAAGTCAAAGCTAGTCAGTCACAGCACAAAGCACTATCGGTTCTGACTTTCCTTACATTGAAAGAGATTTACTGATTATTGCTGCAGAAAAAAATCCTAAGGAAACCCTAGCACTCTGGCTGCAAAACAGATTGTTTCCAGTACAGTAAAATAAAATGAGGAAAGTTAGAGGATTTTGTATATCAGTGCAATTATATCACTATATAAGTGAAAAAGGAAGGGGTGTGATAGAGTGATTTTTGTGTTCAGAAACCAAAAATGTCTTCACTTCCCACAAATTATGTTTTCCCATTCAAGTCCTTTGGCATTATAAGCACCTAATTTGTGAAGAATTTAGTGAAAGGTTACTAATGAGCTATAGTTTGAGTGTTGTCTTTGAGCTATGGGGTTTGATGCCAAACTTGGCACATTTCGGCCAGTTCCCATTAAATAGCAGTCAAGTGTAGGAGGCTGGTACACCGATACTGGCACAGTACCATTTGTGTCAGTCTGAACACCCATCAACAAAAATCATGATTAACATGCAGAATCACACCCCCATTCTAGAAAGTGTTGAAAATGTTGGTATGGTTTTAAGAGTGAGAATATTAATATGACCTTCAGCTGGTGCTGCTTCTACTTGCATATAAAACAGCCCACTAGGGATATCATTTTCAGTAATATTCATAATCTTGGATATGGGATTGGGTTGGGGAGTTCAGTTTATAAAATATGCATTCCTCTTCACTGCATAACAGCTTGTACAGTTAAAAACAACTTGCATCACAACTCACTTTTGAGTTCACACATGCCTGTACACTCAACAACACTTACCGCTTTGACCACTGGGGGCAGTGTTTTGAATTTCGGTAAGCACACACTGATTTTACGTAAAGAAAATTCAACCTACTGTTTCCGATTTCACTGTGAGATAAGTCTGATTACTACTTTTGTTTCCTTTTATTAAATTTTTGGTCCACTGTGTTTTGATTGCTTAATTTTTTACAAGCAAGCAAAGGGTTTGTTTTTAAGTGCTTGATGTGATATGACATTCTGCATCCTCTAGCTTTGAATGACAATATAGGCACAGTTTCTAGAATCGTCTTGCATGATTACTGAACGTATTTGTGTTAAAATTGATCAATCAACAACCAATAAGCTTAATACATTTGATATAGTCACATCCCTTTAACATCCCTACAACCCCTCTTTTCTTTATGTTCTTAAAAAAATGCAGTTTGTGGCAAACATTGTCTTTATAATGGCAATCGACCAAATTCCTCCCACTGTAATTACAACATTAACGTAACAACTGATCCCACTGCAACCCCCCTAGAGAACAGCACCTGTGAATGAGAAGCTAAGCACGATGATTACCCTAATGGAAAAAGAAAAGCTAATGCTATTATTGCGCAAGTACACCGGAGAAACTCTGAGGCAATCAAAGTGAAATGTTCTTGAACATCCTTCGCATTCATTTTAACTATGTATGAGCAAAACCAGCGTGCATTACACCAAAAGAGACAAAGCGGTCAAAGCCGACTCTTTATCCCTACATCAGTAGTCTGATGATGTTTTGCTTTTAATTACATTGTTGAAAGTCCATAGTGTGTATGAGTTAAAAGCCATTGGAGTTCTTAAGAGTGCCTAACTCTGCCCAAAGCATCATGATCCATTCAAACACAATACTGATCAAGCTGAGGAAGATTTTAATAGTGATGGGTTTTTAATGAACAAATCAATCTCTTGAGGTATATTTTGTCAATGAATCAGTTGAATTGGTCCACAAAACTGGTCTATATTATCCAAACAAATCGGTCTGAGCAGCTTTCGTGTTAACAAGGTGATCTCTCAATGAGTTGGTCTATGCCAGGGGGTCAGGAATGGGCTTGTTAGCAGGTCCCTGTTAGCCTCTGCTGGTAGATACTGGAATTATATCCTATGATGACAAAAAGTATGTCTCCCCATTGATGGCCATTTAAAAGTAGCTTATAGATAAATGCTCTGTGGTGGCACATCCATTCTTCTGAGCACCCCAGAAAATATTCTGTTTCAATGGCCACTTTGTTTAAACTGAGCTGAAAAAGCCACTAAAGAGCTGTTTGTGGAGTTGAAACATTCCATTTTCAAAAGATTATTGGAGATTAGGACTAATTTAGATTTTCAGCATGATAAGGACGAACCTAGGATTTGATGTAAATTATGATTTTTTCATGGACTATCATCATTGTTAGTATATCTGCTTTAATAAGATGCAATTGCCACATAGCTGATGTTGGTAGATTTTAACTTTTCACTGAAGGAATTGCACAAACTCTGATTACATGTTTTTTTTTTATTATTATGATTTCCAAAATGCATCTGCTGTGACAGACACTAGGCCAAATATGATCTAATGATGACATTTTGTTGCCATGGACAAGTGATTGTTCACATGACACCCGATCCCAGAACTACACACCCATGAGCAAAGATAGCATACTTCCAGGAAACCCTGTGCTAACTAAGCAGATGCTATTGAAATGAATGGAATGCTTGAGCTCCTATGTCAGAGTGGTTTCTGAATTCACTTTTTGAGCCACAAACTGTCTGGCTTACTCACACATTGAGTGAGTTGATACTAAAAGCAATTTAGTTTATAGAGGATTGGACTAATGCGACTAGAAGTATATTTATTTAACAGTCATACGTCCTATCAGTATTTGTTATTTGCAGTCTTATATTAGAGCAAAAGTTTAAAGATTGAGGTCCAGATTTTCTAAAGCTGAGTGACATCAATCCAAAGCCATGTTTTCTTTAGTCAGTCAGTGGGAAGACATTGGTGGAGTAACTCTAGGGGAAGGTATTTTGTCTTCAGCAATGGTAGATTTTTTACAATTGTTTTGACTTTAAAATCTCTGCCAGTACAATAAGACAAAATGCACAAGTTAAAAATACATTCTCTGAAAAACCTAAATATCTTATGCAGTGTTGCTTCTAAAACAAGATCATTTTGATTGATCTTGTTTTAGAAGCAACACTGCATAAGATATTTAGGTTTTTCAGATGATCTTGTTTTAGAAGCAACACTGCATAAGATATTTAGGTTTTTCAGAGAATGGGAAGATTCCTTTTATATTTTTACATGCTGGGTTGAAAATAAGGCACATATGATGTTTCACAAAAGCATTTGTCTTAAGATGGTTATTTATATCTTTAGCTTTAGTGTGTCAATAGGAAATATAAATGTTAGAATCCCAAACGTTACTTTTACAAATAGGAAAGACTAGAATTGAACAACAGGGAGTCCTGCAACAGAAGTCATGGCCCCCACAAAGCCCCCAATTGAACATTGTGTCTGTCTAAGATTACATATAGAGACAGAAGCAATTGAGACCAAATAGCCTAAATAGATAGAAGAACTGTGGTGAATTCTCCAAGAAGCTTGGCCAACAACAAAGAAAATCTGTGTCCAGGTGTACCTAGGAGAATTGGTGCTGTTTTAAAGGCAAAGGTGGTCACACCAAATATTGATTTAGCTTTTTTTATGTTTACTGGACATTGTATGACATTAAGTGATAAATGAAAACTATTTATTTCTTATTTTTGAAGACATCCTCACTATGTAACATTTTTCACAAGTGCTTAAGACATTTGCACAGTATTGTGTGTATATATATATATATATATATATATATATATATATATATATATATATATATATATATATATATATATAGGAATAAAGAATGTACAAAAATTTTATACGAAAATGGAATATGGAAATAAGGTACAATTAAATACTGTAGAGGCTAATGTCAAAGAACAGGGCAGGGCATAAGCTTAAAAATATACTTCAACACAACTTAATCCATACTTATAATATTCAAAGCATTTTATACATTCAAGCACTTAAGTACTTGCTCAAACCACTGAAAGCATTCTATACATTTAACACATGCTTAAATCACTCACATTATTTTACGTACAGTATTTTTAACCAGGCTTTAAGGGCATGGTCATTACAAATCTTCTCTTTATTGGAAAACACCCTGGGTTATAAATCATTAAGTAAGATATGATTACATTTACATTTTACATTTATGCTTTTGGCAGATGCTTTTATCCAAAGCGACTTACAGTGCACTTATTACAGTGACAAACCCCCCGGAGCAACCTGGAGTTAAGTGCCTTGCTCAAGGACACAATGGTGGTGGCTGTGGGGATCGAACCAGAGACCTTATGATTACCAGTTATGAGCTCTAGCCCACTACGCCACCACCACTCTGATTAATACTACATTTAAATACCCAGTTCTTGCATGTGTGCACAAATGTGGTCAAACTCCACACTTGCGATCCATATGTATCCTTCAAAAATAATCCATTACAAGCCTTCAATTTTAACATACAACTCTTTTGAACACATATTAAATACAATTTATAAGCATTTTCTGTAAAATTTGATGTTTACCCAAAGAATTATCAACCGATGAACAAAACCGGGAGCTATCTTACCCAGCGTATGCTCTCACATTCTAACCAGCACACGTGTGTAACAGCAGGCATTGCAAAACTATTAGGTCACGTTCAATTTATGATCAGAGTTAAATTATATGAAATTTCTCCACCTGGCTATACTAACTTCAGCCCAGAATGTAAGTTACTTAACTTTTTTTTTCTTATTCGCCAGAGGAGGAAGGTGGACACACAAGTTTGAGACTGTATCTATGTATTTAAAGAAATGTTGGGCTCAAGTTAAAGGATTTGCCCTATGCTAGTCCACCAACTACAGTACATAAGCACTAAACAGCTTATACCAGCCTGAATTAGCATCTAACTGTATGCTAGTTAAAGATGGTCTTTTCAGCAGGATTCTTATTGTATCTGTGATCCATCGCAAAAAATAAATAAATAATAATAATAATAAAAAAATTCTCATTCAGTCTGTACAAAGTTTTAATGATGAACCTGCTAGCCCAACCTACTCATTTGACAAAACTAACCCCAGTCCTGTGATTCAAAATGTTTTATGTCTGCATAATCTAATAAGAATGCACCGCAGTGAATCACATAGTTTAGTGAGGGAAACACTTGCCTGACAAAAAAAGCAGAAAGAAAGATTCTAGATTAACATTTAACCATGGCAAAACGGTAGCAACATTACGGGAAACACTAGGGAGACTAAGGTTGCATTGTTTGGCACCTTAAAAACATGGCACTTGTAAGCTAGCCACTGAAAATAAAGTGAGACATGGTGCAGCACTCAAAGAAGTCATGAAAAAACGTCATGGTTACTGTTGTAACCTCCGTTCCCCGATGGAAGTAACAAGACGTTGTGTCGAATGAAGTGACACAAGGGGTCTTCCTGAGACACCAAACGTACCTCTGAACCTGAGAAAAGGCCAATGTCAAGTTGGCAGACAGAAATTGTATTCCGGACATATGGGTATAAAGGGAAGCGGGGCAGTGAGTGCCAGTCACGATTTTGCACTGAGGAGCCGAAAATAATGTACGGCCATTTACAGTGGTAGGTCTAGTGCTGTGGCAGGAGGGACACAACGTATCATTCCTTCCCTAGGGGAACAGAGGTTACAACAGTAACCATGATGTTCCCCTTATGTCACTCACTCAACATTTTGTCGAATTAAGTGACACAAGGGGTCCCATATAAAAACGGCATGCACTGACCGTGTTACGAGAACTGTCGAGACAGGTGCAAGCAGGCTACTGCGTGCTATAGGCACCTGTGTCGACTGCACATAGCCTTCCCCAACGCCCCCAAAGAGATGTCACATACAGACCTTAGGTTCTCCGCACCCCTGAGGGGGGGAACAGGTGCTACATAACTAGCATGGGAGCAAACCCAGCAGCCGTGGCCACGTCCTATGTCTCTCACATAGGACGTGAAGCAGCTGGGGCTATCTTAGCGCTATGAAATGTGCCGGGGAAGGCGGTCTTTCCCGGTCCTATTCTTTCAGGGGGAAGAGACCCTGCGGAGGCCACATCATGCCCAGTCTAGTGGGAGGTAACATATGGCAAATACACCACGAGAGTTGTGAAGCCGTACGTGGGAAATGGCGCGGTGGTAGGTCCAGCCTAATGAGGGGGGACTCTACAAGCACGGCGATCGGGGCAGCGGGGCTGCCCAAGGGAAACGCGGGTCCGCCGACAGGGGGACCATACCATGGGGAATACATCACGGGGAGTTTGCCTGAAAAGGGAACTAAGACCGTGGAGCCCGACCTCAGTACAGAGCACCTGTGACTCGTAGTGGGTCTGGACATGAATTGCTCTGCTGAATTCGCAGGCCAGAATGCTAGGGAGGATGCTTAGTGGCTAACCTGGGATGGAAGGCACACTGGATCAACTTGGTAAAGGGCGCTGTAAGAGAGCCGAACACCTGGTCGGTTGTGCCGTGTTACCGAGTTCTACTGGCTCGGACCTGACAAAACACAGGACGAGACCGACTCAACCCTGAGATTGTAAAATCTGTCAAAGGTATTGGGTGTTGCCCAGCCCGCTGCTCTGCAGATGTCTGCTAAGGAGGTGCCATGGGCCAGTGCCCACGAGGATGCCACACTTCTCGTAGAGTGTGCTTGAACCTGCAAGGAGGCGGGCACGGCCTGGGTGTGATAAGCTAAAGAAATAGCATCAACGACCCAGTGAGCTAACCTCTGTCTGGAGACGGCGTTCCCTTTCTGCTGTCCGCCAAAGCAGACAAAGAGCTGCTCAGAACATCTAAAGCTCAATAGCAGCTACATACACCTTCAAGGTTGAGGGTGACAGTCTCCCCTCCAGCCTCTCCTGCAGGAATGCAAGCACTGACCGAACTGCGCAACTCTGCAGGTCTTCAGCTCGGGAAGAACACCAATTTGTGAACAAGTGCCACTTTAGGGCATAAAGTTGCCTGGTGGAGGGAGCTCTGGCTTGGTTGATCGTGTCTACGACTGCAGGTGGTAGATCCACTAGATCTTCCGCATCCTGTCCAGGGGCCAGACGTGGAGTTTCCAGAGGTCTGGGCGTGGGTGCACACGAGACACACGAGGCAGCGTCTGTGGCCATCGGCCTAGGAGAGAAATCAAGGAACAACAACACAGGGGCGGAAAGGCATCTTGAAAAATACGCGTCCTGAAAATGACGTTTAACGCCGCTGTGTATTGCTCTTTTGTGAGTGAAAAACTCAAACTCTTTTAGAGAAATCAAAACTCTTTTAGGAGGAGAACACTCTTTTAACAGTGAAAAGCGCCGTCGAAGCGACCAGGGGCGTATACTGCGTGCAGAGAGAGAGAGAACGCCAGTTGGAAACGTGCTGTAGATCCAACAGCAATGCTTCTCGCTGACAGAGATGAGTGAAACAGTGGTGAGCTTCAGCTTGCTTGTTACATAACCGTTCTGCTACGAAGAAAAAATCTGACTGGCACCCGCTTCCCTTTATACCCAAAAGTATGGGGCGGGCCATGCAAATTCTGTCTGCCAACTTTAAATTGGCATTATCTCGGGTTCAGAGGTACGTTTGGCGTCTCAGGATGACCACTTGTGTCACTTTATTCGACACAGTGTTGAGTGAGTGACAGAGGGGGAACACATTTAGTGTGAACGGTCATTAAAACATAATTATTGCAGTGAGGCTATTCTAGTTGAATGAACTTCTAATGTTTTGTCACTCTTTTCCTGTGTGGATTTAGCTGCATGTAAACAGTATTTTGCAGAAAATTGCATCCTCTTCTGGTATCCTTGTGCATTTCATACAGATGGCAGGGGTATGAGAAACAGTTAATGGGGATTTATTAATAACACATGTTATCTTCAAACAAAACAAAGCCCAGGCAATGGTCTCCCCCCGACATGTGAGCAGAGATGAGGAATCCTCCTCCAAGGTTATGGGCAGAGATACAAGCAAAGGCGATCTAGAGGGTAACCACACCTCTAGAGATAGGCAATCAACAGACACACAAGCAATTAAACTAGACTAGAGAGCAAGGTTAACACTTGACAGCAAACAATGCATTTACATTCAATCACAATGATCCAACATGAGACATGAAACACAATAGGATTTAAATAAGCAGGGAAACAAACAAGTGACAGGTGCCGCTTGCAGAGAACTGGATGGCAACTGCTGGACAGGGTTCAGGGGGAAATGCTCAGGGGGCGGAGCCATGGACAGATCATGCGTGGACGCTGATTACAGCAGGGGAACGGCCTTTGTGGCCATGAGCAATGGTGGCTGCAACTGAGGAACGGCCTCCGTGGCTGTGAGAACTGGCCGTGACAGGGGAATAGCTTCTGTGGCTGCTAGAACTGGCAGTGACAGTGGAACATCCTTTGTGGCTATGAGAACAGGCAGTGACTGGGGAACGGCATCCATGGCTGATAGCATAGGCAGTGACAGGGGAACAGCCTCCGTGGCTGTGAACACAGGAAGGCACGGGGGAACGACCTACATGGTCGTGGGCACTAGCAGTGGAGCAGCCTTCATGGCTGTGAACACAGGCAGGGACGTGGGAACTACCTCTGTGGTAGTGGGCACTGGCAGTGGCAGGGGAGCAGCCTTCATGGCTGTGAACACAGGCAGGGACAGGGGAACATCCTCTGTGGTTCTGGGCAGTGGAAGGGGAACAGGCTTTGTGGCTGCGAACACAGGCGGGCACGGGGGAAGTGGATCAGCCTTTGTGGCTGTGAACACAGGCAGGGACAGGGGAACTACCTCTGTGTTCATGGGCACTGGCAGTGGCAGAGGAACAGCTTTCTTGTCTTTGAACACAGGTTGTTCAAAGTCTGCTTCCTTGGGTGGATGTTTGTCCAAAGTTAGTTTGGTTAAATGTAGTGTTCCTCAGGGATCGAATTTGGGCCCCTTACTTTTTAGCATTTACATGTTCCGCTTGGTCAGCTCTTAAGATCTCTTGGTCTTAATTATAATTTTTATAATGAATGATTGTGTGGCTGTCGCCTTTCTCTAATTGTATTTTTATTTTTTTTTGCCTCAACAGTAACAAGACTGAGGTTATGCTCATTGGTTCACCCCACCAGCTTCGTAAAGCTGGTTCTTTAACCTTAAATATGGATGGCTCTGCTCTGGAGTTTCAAACAAAATAAAAAAATTGGGGGGTGATATATTATGCAAATTTAAAATGTTATCCTTATGTCAAGAATACTGTTAAAACATCATTCTTCCATCTCAGAAACATGGCAAGACTGCGCCCCATGTTATCTTTCTTGGTAAAACTGATCAATACTTTTGTATTTTCTCGTATTGAATATTGCAATGCTTTACATGTTGAGGTCTCTAAATCTACCATAAATAAGTCGCAGAATGTGCAAAACTCTGCTGCTAGAATCTTGACTAGGACCAGGACAAGTGATCACATCAGTCCTATCTTGGAGTCCTTGCACTGGCTCCCTGTCAAGTTTCGTGTAGACTTTAAAATTCTCATGCTTACCTACAATGCTTTGTATGGTTTGGCCCCTCGATACTTCAATGCGTGATCTCCGCTCCTCCAAATGTTTTTTTTTTTAACTGTTCCTCCTAATCGTCTACGTTCTATGGGTGACATGGCCTTCTCTTCTTTTGCTCCAAAACTGGTAAGACATGCAGAATCTTTTAGTATTTTTAAATCCTCTCTTAAAACTCACTTTTTTAGTTTTTCTTTTCTGTGATTATTATGTGATTATTATTGTATAATTTTTAAATTGTTCTGATTGCATGTTTTCTTTTTCTTTTTTGTATTTCAATGTATTTGTATTTTTCTCTTGTGAAGCTTTTTGAGATACAACCTTTAAAGGCGTTATAGAAAATATCTTCCGAATGTTTTTTTTGTTGTAATATTATTCCGATTAATTTGTTATTCATTTTGAAGAAACGATTCATGCCTTTCCGAATAAGGTTTTCAGCTTCGGGCACATCCCTAGTACTGGTTATGAGTTAATTACAAATTTGTGCTCAATGGCAACACTGTACATGTGGATATAGTCCTGTCTCTTGGAGAATGCCTAGCCATCTGTGGGTATGCTGAGCTTCTAAACTGTTCCTATCTATGCCAGCTATAGTTACATTATGAGAAGCTGTCTCATTATGGCTTTCAGGTATTGACGTTTAGGAACACACTGTTCAGCACATGCACACCTCATAAGAACATCACTAATTTGGTGTGCTCATCTCTCGTTAAAGTTAAGATGGTGCAGTAATTGCTTTATTTATGGGATGTTGCAATTAACTACAGAGATATTCAAATTATTAAGTCACTATTAAGTATAATTAACAATAAAGACTATAAGAATGTGTATACCACACACACACACACTGGTTTGGAATGACATTAGGGTAAATAATGACAGAATTTACATTTTTGGAGTGAACTATTCCTTTAAATCTGACTTGTAACATTTGCATCTTGGTCTCATAGTGAAAACGTGACTCTGTATACATTTTTACAAAGCTTGCAATACTTATCTCCAGGTACAATGTCCTACAGTTTCCAGGTGAAATTAACACTAGAGGTGCTACAACAACTGTGTGTTTGATTCACTTTCACTCAGATCATGACTTCAGTGGCTGATTTTGACTTGTTTTTCTCTCTTTTACTCAGAACCTGCTATTTTATTATATCAACACACTTTTACTCTAATACGTCTTTGAAAAACAATGCATTTAATTCTTGCATTACACCTACATATATATGCTTATTCCAGATTGAATAGTTTGCAGGGTAGGTCACCTAATAGGGTGTCGGACTTAGAGTAGGAGGACTGTGGCTCAAGACCAGCCATGAACTCAAGTTATCACGTGACATGACAGAGTCATAGAAGCGGCACAAAATGATGTGGTTGCTTCTGAAAATGTGCTTTATCATTTCGCTTCTGCATTTTAAAACACTATTGGTTAGGTTCAGGCAAAAGATTTAGGTTAGGTAGGTATGTTTTAAAAAAACAAAAAATCTCTAAAATTCACCTCAAAACTGCATCTAAAAACAACACCATCTTACTTGCTTTTGGCACCCACAGCTGGACATTTCATTGGACATTTTGAATCGCATAAATGTTGTCATGTTCACGTATATTTCATGAGACCAGGCTGGACATTTGCTTCTCACATTTTCTGTTTTCTCCCCATCATTTCATGCTCTATCTCTATTATTTATCTATCCATTAAAAGGAAGGGATTTCTGCTACAATACATTTATGCATTTGGCAGACGCTTTTATCCAAAGCGACTTACAGAGCACTTATTACAGGGACAATCCCCCCCGGAGCAACCTGGAGTTAAGTGCCTTGCTCAAGGACACAATGGTGGTGGATGTTGGGCTCGACCCAGCATCCTTCTGATTACCAGATTACCAGTTATGTGCTTAGACCACTACACCACCACCACTCCACAATTTTTACATTTACATTTATGCATTTGGCAGACGCTTTTATCCAAAGCGACTTACAGTGCACTTATTACAGGGACAATCCCCCCCGGAGCAACCTGGAATTAAGTGCCTTGCTCAAGGGCCCAACAGTGGCGTCTTGGTGGTGCTGGGGCTTGAACCCCCAACCTTTTGGTCAGTAACCCTTCTAAATCAATTCTATAATCAACAAATAAAAAGCCTCAGATTTGTTATGAAATTACACAATGACAGAGCAGTGCTGCACCTCTTGTACATTCTGTAGCATGCAGCGCATGTGACTGTATAATATTTAATTCAATTACATCCTTCTGCTGTTTAATGAACACACTTGGCCATATCCAGAGGTTTTTATTTTATTTTCAAATTGTCATTGATTTCATCTCAAAACTGTCAATTCTTATATCATTATGCTAATGGAAACATACTGTAATATGGTACTGAAATTAGCATCAAGATGATATCGTGCATTTTATTTATTTTTTTATTTTTGTATAGCGATTCTTCGTTAGTACCGGTAAACCACACAACCCTACATAAGAGACAAAAGTTATCTCCACTTTTAGTGATCAGTTATACAGATCTGTAGATCCGCAGGTGTATGCAACAGATGCTGATACCAGTCAAAGTATGCATGCTATTTAAATGCGATAGAGTGATGCAGATAAATTACCATCAGTTTCCTGCTGCATAAACAGCTTGACAGCCATCTCCATCAGAAATGGCACTCACCAATATACATAAACATGCAGCCTGTCATTCATTCTTTTCAAACACCCAGTGCATGTCAGTCACTTCATTTGGCACATGTTATTTGGGATTGATTTTTTGAGTGCAAATATGGGTTGTGTGGCAGGTGATATTTACTCCTAGTGCAAATAATCACTGTAAAAATCCTATATTTTCACGTTAAGGGTCTCTGGGTGGGGGTCCCTGCTCTGAAACAACATTGAAAACTCCTGCTTTATATGTATTTATTACACAGTTCTCTGGAATACTCGATTCTAATTGGTCAATGGCACCATCCAGTGGTCAGATATTGCTCTGTAACAACTGCACATCTGGGGATTCAGACCGCTCATCCGGGTTCTGCAAGCCATCTCTCCTGCTTATCGGATCACTGTGTGATCTCTAAAAGTAAGCTAAAAATTATTTCAACTCAAATCAGTGTTTCATGTGCATTTATTTATTTATTTGGCAATAATTCTTGTATAGGCTGAATAATGAGGAGTCAGATGGTCATTTACAAAGTAAACACCAACAGAATGCTGACATAAAATGGATGCTGATTTCAGCTGTTCAGGGATTTATTTATTCTCACATAATTACATAATTTCAGTGCAAAACAATGTTTCATGTCCATTTATTTGTTTTATCATGAATAATATTAATAATATTGAATCATGAATAATCAACACAGTAGTATTACAGTAAATTCTACCATTTGATTTGGGTTGTGCATGTTTGTGTTAGCTGGTTACGGAAGGTGTTAGGGTAAAATAACTGGAAAGGAAAGTGACTCTGCCAGCAGTGGGTCGTTTGAGGGTTCAGCAGGCTAATGCTGTTCAACTGCCCTCGAGATTAACTTTATCCAGATGCTCCGGTGACACAGTGTGACAATGTGAAACTCCCCCAAGCTTATTTAACATTCTAACCATGTCATCCCAGAGCCTGGATAAGTCATCCTTTAGAGGACAATATGAGACTTGCAAAAGATCCTCTCACAAATCATGCTCGTCCTGCATTCCTGCCAAACTTTATTCGGATAAGTACTTTTTAAATTTTTTTAACCTTCTGAAACCTTTTCCTGAAAACTTGGTCTTACTTCTAGCTTTTGCAAACATGTATGCTCAAAATATACAAATATTCAGCCTAAGCCATATTCTGGGCATAAGCTGAAATCAACAGTCATGTGACATTTAAGGATTTTAGACTTTATGATTGTTTGAAGGGCAGATTAATCCAATTTGTATAGAGAGAGGGATTCAAGGTTTGGCACATTAGCATTTGTTTGCATTTATGGATCAGATCACTAGCTCTAACACTTGGCAATTAAGCAAAGGTTGCTGAATCCAGGTTGTGTACTTCAGGGCTGCATGCAACAGCAAAGCATCTGCCATTAAAACAAATGGAAATGCGAATGGATAATTGACGCTATATACTGTAGGTACTGTAAAAGAACTCCTTTGAAAAGACCAATTAAGCTGTAGCAAACTGAATAATTAGCTGACAGTATTTCAAAGATACTTCTGTCAAAAGCAAGCAAAACTAAGGTATACCTAAGATTGGGGGTCATCTCCTATTCATCTCAGAGCTTCAAGAAAATGCATTCAGTTGTGAAGCAATTGTGATTGATTTAATACATTCTGATTCATACAATTGCCATTTGAAATTATCTATGCAGTTTTGATGTACACGCAGGCAATGTGTGACCTTGTCCTGAGGATCACTGGATTAATTTGCATGCTTTGTTTGGTGTTTTTTATCTGGGCATGACAGGAAGGTAAACTGGTCGCATTTGTTGCTAGGTCATTTGCATCTGACAGTAATCTGTGAAGGTTCAGGATCAGGTCAAACTCCCTCAGCGTCTTTAATAGATTGGGATAGCAGGAGTGCCATCTACATAGTATGAAAATAAGGTCTTGTTTACCTTGCAGGAATAGTTCACCCAAAAATGAAAATGATCTTATCATTTATTCACCCTTATACCATCACTGTTTTGTATATCTTTCTTTCTTCTGTGAAACATAACTAAAGATTTTTAGAAGAATATCTCAGCCATGTAGTGCTATACACATCTGGGATGGCATGAGGGTGAGTAAATGATGAGATAGTTTTAATCTTTAGGTGAACTATAGTATTCTTTTAAATTAATTCTCTCCAATTTTCTGAAATTTATGTTTGTATTATTATTATTTTATTTATTTATTTAATTATTTTAATTAAGGGCCGATATTTGCCCACTAGAAATTAACAATCGTGGTTTTTGTCAATAAAATCAGTCAACGTAAAACATTTTTAATAAAAAATAAAGATACCATCCCACAACAAACACTCAACTACAATACATTTTAAATAACTGGCTAATCTCTATGATAAATGAATGATTTTTATTTTGTCTACAGTTACAGTATATTTAGATTTTGTTGACGTTTCAAATTTTGGAGTTGTTGAAAGTGTTTTATTCATATTCACTGTTTTAAAGTGTAATTTATTTAATGTTAATTTATTTAAATATTTGTTTTTATTAAAACCAACTTCACATTAACTACATATTCAGCAACACTCACCTCAGAGGCAGTAAATACATATATACAGATATAAGAATTCTCTACAAGGGAAATATTTTCCCAACCATATTTTAAAATCCTGTGGCATTTTTGTCACTTTTGGAGTAATTTTTCCCCCGAGCCCTGCTTAATTTATGACCCTGATCCTTGCTTTCCTTAGAGTGTGTTTAAAACAAGCCAAACCGTAATCCACCACTGTTTCACAGATGATTTCATAATTAGTCAATTATGCTGTTAAAAGAGAGGCAAGATAACTGCACCTCAACTGCTAATTAATTTCAGATATGAGTGGGGATGGAGAGGTTAGCGTACATCACTTTTGTGAATAAGCAGCTTAACCATACTCTGAATGAGATAAAAAAGGACTTCCAAATAGATCACAAACAGCTTGAATACTGTGACATTAGCGACTAATAAACACTTTTAAATGGTTATGGAAATGCAGACCTGATAAAATTTGGCAAAAGTCAGTAGGAGACCCTGAATTATGTAACTTGTTGTTTCAACAAAGTTGGAGGCAACATTATTCAAATGTTCATGTTTATCACTCAACTTAGCATTTACATGAAAGCACTAGAATGGTACACATTTGGCAGAACAAACTAATATATGTTAAAGGTGCACTCAGAAACTTTTTATTTAAATATTGGATTTAAAGTGACACCTAGTGGTGTGGATGTAGCAAAATTCAAAATCATCCATGATTAATTTAATCCAAGAGTGAAAGTGTCCAAAAAAAAAAAAGACTGAGATTTAGTGAGTAGTATTCAACTGGTCATGTGATTCTAAAATGGTAGCCCCCATTAGGGTACCCCTGCACCATGTAGAATGAAACAGCTTTTATAAGGTTACTGAGTCCTCCTCTGAAGTGAGTGGTTACAATAAATTTTTTTAGGAGTACATTTTTTAATGGGGGAACATTTCTGAGTGAACCTTTAAATAACAGATGTTCTCCTTGGCTTTGCAACTTTACAATCAGCTCTGCTATTCTACACTTCTGAGGCATTTTATTTCTCCTCTAATTTCTGAGGTAGGATTTCACTAAAATTGAATTGCGCCCCCTGATATTTGTTTTCATGCATGTGCTGTCTGTGTTGTTTTCAGGTTCGGTTTTCTTAAGTAATTATACAAATCAATGAATCCAGCAAACTCCACAAATTCTGTGCTGAATGCAATTCAAAATGTATAAAACATAATTGCAATAGGCAAATAGCATATCTGGTCTCATTGAATCACTTTAAAATACCTAGACTTTTATGTATTGCAGCACTCTCTTGGTGAAACGAACACAGGAGGAACTAACACAGCGCCTCAGAAATTCCGCAATACATGTAAGGACCCAATTAATATCATTTTGCAAAAAGGTTGCCACAGTCACATAACTTTCATGAGATTAGGCTACAGAGAACACTACATTTTGCGAATAAGGCAAAATCTACATCAACATTAATTTACATATAAAGAAGGCACGTTTGTGCTGAAAAGAATGACAATTTAATTTAAAAGTTTGTGGTTCAGCACTATTTCAATGTATTTAGAGCCTGCTTAAACTGGGTTGTGGGTGGCTAGAGAGTTTTTTTTTTTTTTTTTGCAACAAAAATACAATGTTATATTATACTTTCACCCTCTCTCACTAGTAGAATTAAACAGTTCTGCCAAATTTGGTCTGTGCTTACTGAAATTCAAAACCACTCCCCCCAGTGGCCAAAGCTAGAAGTGCTGTTGAGGTGAAATGTCCACATGGTGGCACCATGACTTGTATTTTTAGTAAATGACACAAAGCAGTCAACAGGAATGCACATTTTTCTAACCCAAAACCCAACTGTCAGTGGAGTAAAAATGCAATTTTAGAGTGAATATGCAGCCTCCAATTCATGCTCACAGTGCTAATGTGATAGTAATTACTTCTAAATATGTCTTGGGGATTTCTCATGCAATGTGCTATTAGTAGCGCCACAAGCAATGGCGGAACTAGAGTTTTATATTTGGGGTGGCCACTGCTACTTTCGGGGGTCCACAAACACACACACACACACACACACACTTACACTTTCGGGGGTCCACAAACACACACACACACGCATGCACACACACGCATACACACACAATGTTGGTTTTCAATGTTTTATGGGGAATTTCCATAATGATTTTTATACTGTACAAACTGTATTTTCTATCCCCTAAACCTATCAATCACTTAAATATATAAATGTTAAAAAATGTGGTATGTATGATGTGGTATGTAAGAATTTACAAGTGTTTATAAGTGTTGAACATCTCCTGGCAGCTCTAGCTCACTGTCTTTCTCAGAACAAGAGGTCTCTGTGTCATCCCTTGATACATATTTTTATAACAAAAGAACAATTTGTGCATAATCACAATATAAATGCCACAGCCATCAACAACAAGAACACACATGAACCAACATTTTAAACATCCAAACCTGTATGACTGACTTTCTTCTGCTGAACACAAAATATTACATTTTGAAGCATGCTGGTAACCAAACAGTTTTGGTTCCCAATCACTTCCATAATATAGAAAAAAAAATAAAAATACAATGGATGTCGACGGGAACCCAAAACTATTTGGTTACCAACATGCTTCAAAATATCTTCTTTTGTGTTCTGCAGAAGAAGGTCATACAGGTTTGGAATGGCATGAGGGTGAGTAAATGATGACTGAAATTAAATTTTTGGGTGAACTATCCTTTTAATCTGACAAAATCATCTCAAGGTAAATTCCTGAACTTGGCATGTGACTGATTGCCTGTGTCTGGTAGATGCTCTGACCTGTTGGTGGTCCTGAAGTCTGACCACACTGACTCTGACTAGCCTCAGCAAGGGAGCTGCTCTGGGGTCCAGTGGTGATGCAAGGGCTGGGGTCTGTTTGTACCTGATCTGCCTGTTTGTGGTTCTTTAAAAAGAACTCTCCATTTACAAAGATATCTTTCCTTTTCTTTTCATGTTTAATTGATCCTGTGCAAAAATATGACAGCCTATGGTTACATCTAATCATCCAATTACCAACATTTTTATCTTAATTACAAATCCTAATTTTCATAACTGTACATTAAAATCAACTAACAGTCTAAGTTACCAGTTTGATCATTGCTAGCCCTCCTCTGAAGTAACTGAACTAGCTAATCGATTTCAAACTGCTAAATGTTTACTAAATATTAAAGCTGTATCCTACTTCCCCACATTAGCTAAACATTTGTATACTGTAACATACATACTGTGCGATATATGCATATATTACTAGCGCAGATGTAATCGTAAGGATTGTTATGCTAAATTGCGAAACTATCTCTCTAACCTGATTAACTGGTAGCCTACTGGAGCCTTATTAACTCACACAGCGTCTCATAAAATGTATTCAGCAAACAAACATGATGCTAAATCTTAACTTACTTCAAATATGACGTTTTCTTATTCTTTTGTATCTTGCAACTATATTCTCTCGTCCTCAGCTCGTCGTCCTTTTGAAAACTGCGCGCGCTGCCAGCAAACGTAAAAAAAAAAAAAAAAAACTCTTCTTTTGACAAGAGGTTAAATGAGATGTCAATCAGCATCAGCAACTGCCAGTAGCGAATAAAAAGTTGGGGGTGGCACCCGGGGTGGCCAATCAGATATCAGGGGTGTCCAGTGCCACCCCGGACACCCCTCTGGCTCCGCTTCTGGCCACAAGTAAATGTAAACGCAATTTTATTTTATCTGATGTCAATAATTCATCAGTTAGGGTAAATTAACATTTGGAAGCAGCATGTCAATTTTCAGTGTGATTATTTTGCAGAGCTTTTTGAGCTTTGCATTGTGAATGTTTGACAATGCCTACATTGTTGATTGTAATTCATTCAAAGAAATTCCAGTTTTTCATGATGATTCCTTTAAGAATTTGTAAAAATCTGTTTATGTCTGTTTAAACTTAACCAATTTTGATTGGCCCAACTGTGACTAACATATCAGCTCATGGTGATTTGTTCTCTTTGGGAGATGCTGACCTCTGCTGACTTCTCCACAGGCTAGTGTTGCTTGGCCTTGCTGACCATGCCTGAAGCTCTGACACAGGGAGGCAGACAATATAATTTACCATCATGTTTGGCTCAAAGGCCAGAGTATGTTTTTCTTCAAAACATTCCACAAAAGCTCTGAGCCAGAAATGCACACAAAAACATCTTCAGTATTACACCACCAAGTTCACTAAGGTGTTTAATTAAACATCAAAAAAACTTATGCACTGCATTTTAAATTGGGATTAAGTCTCTGAGCATATAAAGCATATTGAATGAGCATATGAACATATTAAATCAAATTAAATTATACTGAGTTATTTTATTGACAATTATATTGTCTATATTGTGTTAAACCCCTGGCTGAAGTCCTACCTTTCCACCTTAACTTTATATACCTTTGTAGAGGTAAGAAGAAAAGCAGTGACCTACACTTTATCGGGAAGGCCGAGGTGAAGGCGAAGGAGTGAAAATATTATTTTATTAAAGCTAATTTACATGTACACCAAAAATCAGTTTAATGCAAAAAAGCTGCTGAAAACAGGATAGCTGCATGCACAATGAAATGACAGACGTCTTGTGCTGTAATAGTAGGATTTCCTTCTACATCAGACTCAGTGATCACCAATGCAGTTGAACATATGCTTCAAAAACATATAAACAGCACACTTATGCATAAACATCAACAAAAATAAGCTGTGTTCTCCGACTGAAATTGAGTGTGAAAAAAACACTTTTTACTTAACAGCATTTGCATTGACGTAATATTTCAGAACACCACTTTCTGCAAAACCCCATAATAAGCTGTTTTCTTAAGTGCATGTACTGTAAACATAGTCAAAGTTTAGACAGAAAGCCGTGGTGAAGTGAAATTATGTCTACACAGCAAACATACAAGGAATTATGCTTCTAACCACAGGCAAAGATTTGTAGTTCAAACCTCACAACTTTGCGATGCTGTTTGCGGATATTCGTTGGAACTACGGTTTTGGATAACATCAAATAGTTGAACTATGTTGTAACAATGGAACTTTCTACCATAATTGGCTAACAATTTTTTGGGGAAACGCACCCCAGCTTGGATTATCATGCTGGCGCAGGCTATGCTGGTTAGTTCTAGTTGTGGTTTCTGTTCACCAACAAAACTTGGTCAGTCAAGCATGATCTCTGGTGAAGCTGGTCGACAAAATACATTTTGCTGGTTAAGCTAGTTAAGAAGCCTGGCAAGGATATTAATAAACCAGAATACCATGCTGGGGACCTGCATCCAAAACACACTTCACTGAATGTGTTTCTATTGATCTTAATAACCTTATGCTCTGAAGTCTTATGCTTAAATGTTTGAAATCGTTTTTAGATCCAAATCTAAACGTGCCTACATATGAATTTCTTAATGAAACTATGTGTTGGAAAAGATGGAAAAGCAGTCAAGTGGCCAACATACAGTACATGGGAACTACTTCACCATTGTTTAATAAAACATCTTAAGTAGCACATTATGAAGTTGGTTGAGAGAATGGACGAGTGTGCAGAGCTGTAATCTAGACAAAGGGTGGCTACTACCAAAGTCCCTTCCAAGGCAAGTCAGTCTACTAAGTGGCATTCTGAAATTCTGAAAAGCCTGGGGGATTGTTCCCAGGCTGCTATTTTCAAAGGGTAAAATCGGCATACAAATACAGCTCCTATCTAATTGAATGGGGAAAGGCCGAAATCTCCAAAACAGTTGGTCAAGATTACGATCATAACATATTTCAAATCAGTAGTACAATCTGACAATAATGGTCCATTGATTATGCTTCTTAGCTCAGATGAAGGGGAATACAAATTCTGTTTGTCAGGCTGGTCCAGCTGATGTGCATGCACATTCTTGTTAATTGACAGGGAATGTCAGCATCTAAAAGATGATTGGCTCTTTTACCTGTAAGGCAGGCATGGTTTTTCTAATTCCACTATATTGGGTGTGCTAATTTTCCCCCTTTCATTTTAATATAAGAGCTCCATTTTGGGTTAAACAGTGCCTGCTACTACATAGTTCCCACATTTGTTTTATTTAATAGTTTTGATGAATTTACAATAATTTTAAAATGTGGACAATAGTAGTAATAAAGACTGAGTAGGTGTTTCAAACTAATGATTGCTTCAGCATACTGTTCTTTTCTTCGAGGTAATTCATATCAGTAACCATATTAAATGTAGGCATATTCAGATGTTCTAAATTAGCATCCATTGGCTAGCTCCCCATAGACCACAAATAAAAAAAAAAGAAAGAAAATCACAAAGGAGCAGTGGATCAGGGCTGCACTCGGTGTGCCCTCTGTGTGTCTGTGCATTAAGAGAGTGGATGCAAGTGCAGGGCCCTGGACCTGGATAAACGTGACATGTGCTCGAATCCTTTACCGCAGCAGTGACAGTGCATACATAATGTCGCTGAGCAGATGGAGATGAGCTCAGGCATATTAACAGAGATTCCATGTTTTGAAAACAGACAGAATTAAATGTCAGGTCATAAAGAATTAACTAAGAAGGTGAGATGTCACATCCTCTGATAAACACAGATTTTCTTTCATCACTCTGTTGATATATGATTGCATCCTAACAAAAATATTCTATCATGGTGCCATACTACAGTGATGGTTTCAGATGGTAATACTACTTTTGGTACTTTTATATATATACAGTATAATGTGCAGAAAACATGGGAATACCATGGTACAGCAACACATAGCAAATTAAGAATAATACATAAATAACACCTTGTGCAGAAATAATGGAAATACCATGGTATTTTGGACAGTTATAGTAGACAATTATACACAGTTTACTGTATCAGCATGTTTTTCAGAGAGTTCCAGTACCCCAGGATCGGACACATAATGTCAGCTCACTGAAAAGCAGAGATTTTTGCCTTGGCTGCAGTGTGTTTACATTGGCTTGTGGCATGATTGGAATTGCATTGAGTCAGCAGCCTGGGCAACTAGGGTTCGGATCCTGCTTTAAAATCAGGAAGTAACCGCATTTGCATTATCAATGATGAGAGCAATTCGGAGGTTGCACCCTCTAACATTACATTTTTACTCCTCTAATTTAAGGTGTAGGTTTTGGGTTGTGGGGTTCAGTTTATAAAACGTCTTGGTTACTGAAGTAACCTCCGTTCCCTGATGGAGGGAACAAGATGTTGTGTCGATGAGTTGACACTAGCGGTCGCTCCTTCTTTTGAGCCCAGACATCTCTGATCTTGAAAAAAGGCCAATGGAAATTGGCTTGTGGAACTTGCATGCCACTCCCCCAGACATACGTGTATAAAAGGTGTGACGCTGCAAACACACATCAGGTATCGCACTGAGGAACCGAGCCAAACACCCGGCCATTTCAGCGGTTGGTTCAGCGTTGTGGCGGGAAGGACACAACGTCTCGTTCCCTCCATCAGGGAATGGAGGTTACGTCAGTAACCGAGACGTTCCCTATCTGTCACTCACTCGACGTTGTGTCGATGAGTTGACACTAGGGGTCCCAATGGAAAATGCCACAAGAGCTGAACCGAGTTACGCGGAGTGGCGGTGCGAGACGGGCAGACCTCTGTGTGCCTCGTAGCCAGCGCAGCACGCCGTAGCATAACCACCCCCAACACACTGGGGGAACGGCTAACTGTTCAGGAGTATATGGACTGGCTGGCCCAGCCATGGCCTTCTCTCCATTGTTCTCCCCAAAAGGAACGAAATCGTTCGGCTGGGGGCAAAATATATGGTCCAAGCTGGGGGGTGTCCCTTCAAAGAGGATGACACCGCGGATACCACATCCAGCCACGAGGAGGGGGGGGGGGTTTAGGTGGAATACAACACATGGTCTTTACCGTTTAGGAGCTGAAGCATATCGTGCGGAACAGCGTCATGGTAGATCCTACCCAAAGGGGGAGGAGTTACTACAAACAAGTCGACCTAGGACAGAGGGCCCTCTGCCCAAGGAAGACGTGGTTTACCGTCAGGGAAACCATTTTGCGGAATATACATCACACGGGTTGCCTAGGGGGACAACCAGCACATGTGGAGCATTTACCTCAGTACGGGGGCCTGGTGACCCCCATACTGGGGCGGTAGTGAGGCTCTCCGACGACTCAACGGCCGCTAGGCTAGGGAGGAAGAACGTTCAGGGTTCACACTTCTTGCAAACGCAACTGGGGAAAGAGCGCACGTCTTCACCTCAAGGGAGAGGAAAGGCACTATGCACAAGCAATACACCCGGCCAGCTGGCCCGAATTTACCAGTTTGTGTCACCTGATAACACACAGGATGAAACTGGCTCAACCCTGAGGTTATAGAACCTTGCAAAGGTGTTAGGTGTTGCCCAGCCTGCGGCTCTACATATGTCTGCTAGAGAGGCACCCCTGGTAGAATGGGCTCGTCGGCCAGCAGGGGGCGGCACGTGCTGGCCGTGGTATGCCATAGTGATGGCATCGATGACCCAGTGTTTGGAGGCAGCCCTTATCTTCCGCTGTCCCCCAAAGCAGACAAAGAGCTGCTCGGAGCTTCTAAAGCTATGTGTGCGATCCAAGTAGATGCAAAGAGTGCACACTGGACACAGCAACGCCAAGGCTGGGTCTGCCTCCTCCTATGTGTTATATATATATATATATATATATATATATATATATATATATATATATATAAATATATATGTATGTATGTATGTATACGTAGGTATAAATATATATATATATATATATATATATATATATATATATATATATATATATATATATATGTATATATATATACAGTGAGGAAAATAAGTATTTGAACACCCTGCTATTTTGCAAGTTCTCCCACTTAGAAATCATGGAGGGGTCTGAAATTGTCATCGTAGGTGCATGTCCACTGTGAGAGACATAATCTAAAAAAAAAATCCAGAAATCACAATGTATGATTTTTTAACTATTTATTTGTATGATACAGCTGCAAATAAGTATTTGAACACCTGAGAAAATCAATGTTAATATTTGGTACAGTAGCCTTTGTTTGCAATTACAGAGGTCAAACGTTTCCTGTAGTTTTTCACCAGGTTTGCACACACTGCAGGAGGGATTTTGGCCCACTCCTCCACACAGATCTTCTCTAGATCAGTCAGGTTTCTGGGCTGTCGCTGAGAAACACGGAGTTTGAGCTCCCTCCAAAGATTCTCTATTGGGTTTATGTCTGGAGACTGGCTAGGCCACGCCAGAACCTTGATATGCTTCTTACAGAGCCACTCCTTGGTTATCCTGGCTGTGTGCTTCGGGTCATTGTCATGTTGGAAGACCCAGCCTCGACCCATCTTCAATGCTCTAACTGAGGGAAGGAGGTTTTTCCCAAAATCTCGCAATACATGGCCCCGGTCATCCTCTCCTTAATACAGTGCAGTCGCCCTGTCCCATGTGCAGAAAAACACCCCCAAAGCATGATGCTACCACCCCCATGCTTCACAGTATGGATGGTGTTCTTGGGATGGTACTCATCATTCTTCTTCCTCCAAACACGGTTAGTGGAATTATGACCAAAAAGTTCTATTTTGGTCTCATCTGACCACATGACTTTCTCCCATGACTCCTCTGGATCATCCAAATGATCACTGGCAAACTTAAGACGGGCCTTGACATGTGCTGGTTTAAGCAGGGGAACCTTCCGTGCCATGCATGATTTCAAACCATGACGTCTTAGTGTATTACCAACAGTAACCTTGGAAACGGTGGTCCCAGCTCTTTTCAGGTCATTGACCAGCTCCTCCCGTGTAGTTCTGGGCTGATTTCTCACCTTTCTTAGGATCATTGAGACCCCACGAGGTGAGATCTTGCATGGAGCCCCAGTCCGAGGGAGATTGAAAGTCATGTTTAGCTTCTTCCATTTTCTAACGATTGCTCCAACAGTGGACCTTTTTTCACCAAGCTGCTTGGCAATTTCCCCGTAGCCCTTTCCAGCCTTGTGGAGGTGTACAATTTTGTCTCTAGTGTCTTTGGACAGCTCTTTGGTCTTGGCCATGTTTGTAGTTGGATTCTTACTGATTGTATGGGGTGGACAGGTGTCTTTATGCAGCTAACGACCTCAAACAGGTGCATCTAATTTAGGATAATAAATGGAGTGGAGGTGGACATTTTAAAGGCAGACTAACAGGTCTTTGAGGGTCAGAATTCTAGCTGATAGACAGGTGTTCAAATACTTATTTGCAGCTGTATCATACAAATAAATAGTTAAAAAATCATATATTGTGATTTCTGGATTTTTTTTTTTAGATTATGTCTCTCACAGTGGACATGCACCTACGATGACAATTTCAGACCTCTCCATGATTTCCAAGTGTGAGAACTTGCAAAATAGCAGGGTGTTCAAATACTTATTTTCCTCACTGTATATATATAAACTAAGTTGTTCACTCTGTAGTTTTCTGCTGCTGAAGCACCCAGGGGTATTTGCTCAGAACAACCATGTTGTTCGAGGGGGAGGACCGCTGGAATGTGCCATAGATCCAACAGCGTAGAGAGATGAATGGAGGCGGCAGAGGAATTCAGCTCTGTGAACTTGCTCGCTCGGCTCCGAAGAAGATATCTGATGTGTGTTTGCAGCGTCACTCCTTTTATACCCGTATGTCCTGGGAGTGGCATGCAAATTCCACACGGCAATTTCCATTGGCCTTTCCTCAAGATCAGAGATGTCTGGGCCCCGCAGTAGCGACCCCTAGTGTCAACTCATCGGCACAACGTCGAATGAGTGACAGATAGGGAACATGCATTCCTCTTCACTGTATTACTGCCTGAACACTGAAAACAACTCACTTCACAACTTGATTTTGGCGCAGCTCTGTGTCCATTTTACATGAAAGATGGAGTTACTGCTTTGGCCACTATGGGTAGTGTTTCATCTTTCTGTAAGCACAGACCGATTTTACCTAAACCAAAATCAACCAGCTGTTACCGATTTCACTGTGAGATCAGTCTGGTCTTTTAATTTTTATTTTCAGGGTTATACATATCAGCACACCACTCAGTTAAGTGATTGTCAATGTTTTTGTTGGAAACATAATCTAAAAAGTTAAACAAAATATTTTATTGTGCAAAGCACAGCCATAGCTGCAAAGTGAAAAAAGAAGCCTAAGCTCACTAATCAGAAAGTCCAAAGAAATCGATAAAAGACGTGTGCTTAACCTTGTGCGACCTCCTCGACACTTTCTTTTGTCTTCGCTTTATGCTTTGCAAAAATTACATTTTATTTAAACAACCTGATTTCATTTCACAACAATCTGGGCAGTCAGTAAAAGGTTAATATTTTAATGCACCAAGTCATTAGACAAAACAATATGGCACAGCAGAGTATGTCTTAGGTAGAAATGCAAAAAAAACTACATCTGGAAAGAAACCTCATTCAGTTTTTTCTTTGAAACATGTTTGAGTCAAAAGATATAGTCTCTAGTTTAATTATGTGGGAATATGCCGTTTTGCAAATTTGAGTGATGTATCGCAAAACGGCACACAGTTGAACACACTGACTACTTACTAGGACTTTAGGCTTTTTTCCCTTAGAAATACTATATTCAGAGTCCATTATCACATTGATAATCAGTGGGTTTATCAAAAAGTTAAAATATGTTGCTTTCAGAGGCTTTACATGGAGTTAGGACAAATATAAGGTTCCTTTCAAACTGTTCTGAGACCAGTGCAGACAGACAGCACACTGGTGGTTAAGTAAGGTTAAATAGGGAGCAAGGGAGCATCCTATAGCTTTTTGTAACACAGTTATTGATGGGCAAGGAGGAGGCGAGAACCGGCTCGTCAACATAAATCAAATTTTAATGAAAACTTAAACCAAAAGCATAAACAAACACACACACGACGGACATGCCCGTAATTCTCTCTCTCTCAAACCATCGTCACCGGCATGACGTACACCCCCCCATCCCTGGGGTGGGGTGTATCTTGCGTCCCGCATGGTCATCCCCACCTTCCTCGCCCTGGGAGGAGACAGGAGGGGAAGACAACAACATAAAAAAAAATAGGCGAGGGAAAAGGCCAACACGGTGCGAAAGAGAGAGAGAGAGAGAAAGAAAGCTCACTCACCGGTTCTCTGATGTACTGTCACGTGGTCCTCGAACACTCCTCCACACTCAGGCGGACGACATCCGCTCCAACCCCGGGCGAACCGGAGTCAAACCTTCGACCCCCAGTGGGCAGAACGCCCCTCCGCTTTTCTGGCAGCAAATGGGGACAGTCTTCCACCCCTGGCAGCGGCCCTACCGCTCCGGGTGGTCGGAGAGTTTCTTCCCTCCTCACCTCGCGGACGGCGGTCTCCCTCGACCCCTCCGCGTCTCTGGGGACGGTAGGGCACTCCTCCGCCCCTGGCAGCGGCTCCCTCGCTTCATGCGGTCGGGGTATCCAGTCCCCACTTGCCCCGTGGACGGCGGCCATTCCCCGCATCTGGGCGGTCGGGCTACTCCGTCACCCGGCAGATGGCAGCGGCGCTCCCCTGGGTGGACGGCAGTGTCGAGGACTCTGCAACGGGCATCCCTCCTCCTTCCCGGGTTTCGGCACCAATGTAACACAGTTAATGATGGGCAAGGAGGAGGCGAGAACCGGCTTGTCAACATAAATCATAATTTTAATGAAAACTTAAACCAAAAGCATAAACAAACACAAACACGACGGACATGCCCATAATTCTCTCTCTCTCGAACCATCGTCACCAGCCGCCTTTATCCCTCGCGCGCCCATATTCCGACCCGGACCCGCACCCCTCCGCTCCACACTTTTCTATGAAGCCAAGTGCATTTACACCTAATGTCTGACCAAAAGTTCAGTTTCAGGTTGGAGATTATGTTTCCAACATAGTTGGCAGACATGGGGCAATGGTAATTGGTAATAGTAAGTTAGATCTTACAGTTAGTTAATTAGTTAGTTATTTAGTTAGTTAGTTTGTTATTTTTATATTTGTTAATTATTAAATATTTAGTAATTTGGCCCTCCATAGAGTATCAGTTAATATTCTGAATACAGTGAAATACAGAAATTGCTATTTTGGCCTCTTGTCTCTTCTTTTATACCATAGGCAATAGATTAATAAGTCTCTAAAACATATTGCATGTGAATGTCATTTTGCATTTTATTTTATGCTGACTCCATAAAATGACCTAAACTTCAACATCAGTTTTTCTAATAAAGTATCCTTGCTCTCCTACCCTTCCTTGAAGGACATCAGCTGAACCAGGAAGTCTTGATCATCTTATCTCAGGTGTAGAGCATACTCAGAGTAGTTAAATTAGCAAAATAGCGAGTGAGTCTTACTGATGAACTAGTTGCCGTAATCAGCAAAAAAATAAAACAAGAGAACAGGAAGAATGGTAATATAAAATCACTTCTCTATGTGTTCTAAGGCTATGTAATGTCTATTTATAATCATTATACCAGTGAAAAATTGTTTGAATCCACCCAAATGAAAATATTCAATAAATGGCAAAATGTTGTTGATGATCAGCATTTAAACTCTAAAACTCTTATTTTACAAAAATAAACACACTTAAACATGAATCAAGACTGAATAAAAGCATAAAAAGCTGACTAAAAGTCTGAAAATAATGCAAGGTTTAAGAGCATGTCTACTGCTTGAAGGTGTTTATTCATGCAGCGCAACCAATGACATGCAAATTGTGTCAATTATATATAGTCTTTTTAAGGCCTCCCCAATTAATGAACTAACATTTGCCTTCATTTCAAAACTTAATGAAAGAATGTGTATTTTGTTTTGAAATAACCATAATTGTTCTCAAATGAAAGTCTGCAGACTGCCTGTGTAAGACTGCCTGTTTCAAAACACAAATTTGCAGAATCATTGATCAAGCTACCTGTTAAAGGCAGTTCTGTTTAAATGGGAGACAATTAACTATGGTAACTCGTCTGCAGTTAAAGATTTCATCTGCAAACCACACATGGTGGGTAAGATCATTCAAGCAATTTTACATTCATAATGAAAAAAATAAATAAATCCTTATTCTACATTAACTTAGCAGAAGTATGTTTACTTCTCTGTCCTCTTATTTGAGTCAAATTTTAATATTATAATCCCTGAAAGCACATCATCAACCTTACAAAATTTTGCTTAATTAGTACATATATCTTCCTCGTGATCCCAGCCAACCTGTCTGTTGACCACAACCTCACTATTCATCTTGGTTCAACTACTCTCATACCAACCAGGACAGCCCGGAACTTGGGATTGGTGGTGGATGACCAGTTTATCTTCACTGCCCACATCTCATCAACTGCATGGTCTTGCAGATATGCACTTTACAACATCAGAAAATCAGACCTTTCTTGTCTGAATATGCTGCACAGCTCCTGGAACAAGGTCAGATCATTTCAAGACTGGACTACTGTAATGCCCTTTTGGAAGACTGCCAGCTAGCATGATTAAGCCTCTGCAGATGGTCCAGAATGCAGCAGCACACCTGGTCAGCCAAAAAGGGCTCACATCACCCCACTCTTGATTTCACTCCACTGGCTAACTGCAACACCAGTGGATAAATATTTAGAGAGAGTCAGCATCTTTCAAGCCTCCCTTCAGCTCATTGCATCACTGATTTCCTAAAGTGTGACTTGAATGTGAGGTAACAACCGAATACAGCAAAAAAGTCAAATGAGGGGAGACAATGCCTCTGATTAGCACTGATTTGTTCAATATGCTGTCAATCAATCATTGCGATAATCCCGCCTTGCATGCTCTCATCCTTGCAGGGGGTCTCCGCAGTTAGCTATGAATGGGATGAACAGACATAAGTGGAAAAACTATCTGCACAGTAAAAAACAAACCGACATGGACAACAGCACTTTTGGTCACATCCAAATGCCTTCATGTTACCTGCAGTGTTTACCGAGGAGTAGATGAAATTTTTTCCAAAAATAAGATGACTTTAAAAATAATAGGCAAGCAGAAAAAATAAACATCACTGTATGTTGTATTCTTGTTCTGCGAATGACTGGCCACCTGTCCAGGGTGTTTCCCTGCCTTCTGCCGAGACAGCTGGGATAGGCTCCAGCACTACCTGTGACCCAACATAGGATAAGTGGCTGTAGAAATTGGATGGTTGGATGTATTCTTGTAGGCATTGTTTTGAAAGCAATAATATATAATACAATGCTTAAACTTGATCAGTCTTTGATTTGACTTGATTTAATAAATTGTTTTAATACAGTAAAAACACACAAATAAATATTTTATGCTTATTTACAGAGTAAGTTAATGAATTTCAAATGCCTTCCCATACAGAAATCTGATATCAATTAACCTATACACTATATAAACCTATAGTAAATTTTATTTGCCAGGGTTTTCCTGCATTGAAAATTTTCTGCCAGCCACCGAAGTGAATCTTGCTTTCACACTTTATAAGCGGTAATATGCTTCTCATGGGGAACTTAAATGCACACGGTGTGATTGAAGATGGGTTTCGCATGCTTGTTGCGCAATCCACCGAGAATCACTAGAGTGAATATCTAGAGTACGCCTGTGCACGTGCTTCAAGTGGGCTTCCCTCGATATGTGAGATCCGATTACAGGATAGTGTAGAGCGGATCACTTGTGTGATTAAACTGGGCTTCTCTCAAAAGATAGTGGCACAGACGGCAAAACTTTTGCCCATTTGATTTCTACAAAATTATTTTCTTTTATAAAGCACTATGGAGCAATTCAACCATTTCAATCAATTGCAAGATTTTTCACATGTACACATGAACACCCTTACTTACGTTTATCACAGTAAACTTGTAAACCAGAATTTTTCATTGCAACTGGGGCAGTTGTATCTAAAAGGTTACATTGTAAAATGTGATTAGGTTATTATTTTTCTGTAACAAATAAACAGTTTAATTTTTAAGAAAGACTAACTACATTACTAACCACTGTAATGAGGCGCATTTCCTTTGATTATGGTATTACAAATGGAACTGTTAAACAATGAAAGAACTATGGTAAACGTAAACATACAAGTCTGGTCCTTTATAAATTATAAACAAAGTCATGTGTAACATTTTAATAAATGTCCTGTTCTGACAATGTTTGAGATTAGGAAACAAACTGGCCTGGTTTGGCTTGGCTTCAGATTAGACATTTGCCGATATTCAATAATATTATTTCCCTTTTTAAAAGATGTAATATAATTCTCAGGTGTTTCAGCTCAAAATACCCCACGGATAATTTTTTATGCCATGTTGTAAATGCCTCTTTTTTTTGGTGGAATCAAAAACACTGATTTCGTGTGTGTTTCTTTAAATGCAAATGAGCTGCTGCTCCCCGCCCCTTTCCAGAAGAGGGCTGTGCATTTACTGCTCATGCATCGGATACTACAGCAACAGCAAATCAGAACCAATATGACTGACAGCGTAAATAGCCAGGGCTGGACTGGGAAGAGAAATCAGCTTGCTGTCCTTTTCAGCGCTGGCTCATTTTAGCTTATAGCGGACCATTCAACCCATTTCGTGGCCCGCCCCGATCGGCCCCAAAGTGCGTCGGCCCACCGGAAAAATGCTAGGTATGCCAGATTAACAGTCCAGCCATATATGTATGATATATACATATGTTTATCTGGTCTCCATATATACCATAAGAGACAATGGAACTTTAGCTACATTAGCCGTGGAATCAGCTAACAAGCACATTCGGAAAGGTGATTTGCAAACATTCAGAAAGTATAAAGTGCAATACTCTAATATCTTCAGTATATAAATCTGGAGCACGAACAGTTGGTACTGATCCATGCTTGAGAAAATCTTGCACTTTATATTGACACTCATTCACAAAGCAGTCTGGCGTAAAATGATTTGCACAAACATACATTAATTTTTCCTTCAAAAACAAAACTTGTCCACTGCATTTTCAGTGGATCTGATGCCGGGAATACACAAAGACTCTTATGTTCATGAAGACTCTTATGACACCTATGAAGTAATATTCTTCTCACTGTATTTGCTCCAGCTCAGAAATAAGTGGCGGACTGTTTGTAGATCACTCTGGAGAGGAGGGTGGAGTCCATCACCAGTCGTGGGCGAGGCCTGCTCTAACTTGATGTCAGTTTAGAGCAGAAACAAAAACTGTTCATTTTGACGCACTGTTTTTGATTAATATAAATATAAGAAAGAGGAGTGGGTGGACTTTTAACATTGTAGGGTGGTTGTGTACACACTGCACTCACATTTATGTACAAACACCATGTAAAAGTGAAATGCTTAATATGTCCTCTTTAAAGTCAGGATCGAAGCTTGAGTTGACAGAGAACTTTGATGAGCTGCATCATTGTACCAATTAAGCCTGATTGTATTGGTTTGAATTTGTCAACCTGAAACCAATCCTGAAACCCTGAGTTTGTTATGCAACCTTCATGGTACGTGGTACTCCGGTCCAGTTGGCACATCCATGAGATTCCTAAAAATCTAAATTATTCAACCACAGCATCTCATCAATCACTTCCAATGCTGAAGTATTTAGGTATGTAGAAAAATATGCAATTGAATCATTTATCTGAAGCTGAACACAAGCTATTTCGAGAATGGGTTTTATTGGAATGTAGCCAGTGGATATTGAGTTTAAAACAATGGTCAGATGTTTACAGCATGCTTGTGTTTTGATAAAATGGAGAGAGCTTGATAAATAAATGTCCATGTTGGCTTTGCTTCTGTGAACACTAGTTAAACAATAGACATTAAAACCCTGTTCATCATTGTGCTTGACATTTAGTGATACTCATAAAAGCAACAGCAATCAGAATGAAAACTGAAGTAGCCTCACAGGGCATAAACTAGAATTAGTTTTGCTTTACATCATAACAAACATTGAGCCATTGAAAAAAACAGTATGCCTATGCTGTATGACTATGATTAACAATGATCAAAGAATCAGATTTTCCCCTCTCTAATTAAAAACAAAATGAGCAATGAAAGACAACACATTTGTGATAAGGGTCAGGGTTTAGAGATTAATTGGTACTAGAGTACTATGAGCCCTGGATTCACTGAAGAGTTTTTGCCATAAGTAGGGCTCAATGTCAACCTCATTGTCCCACTCAAATCACCAGAGCATGAAAAGATGCCATTGGCTGTGGCAGCTGAAGCCCTCTTGAGAGCTTTGTCGCACTGTGTAAGGTCACCATGAAGAATCAACCAATGTAGAGTCAATGTAGAATCAACCATTGTCAACCCTTAATGACATGCAGTATATTGATTCTGCTGGTGTTATACAATGCAGCCAGATACAATTAACAAATACTGTATATATATATGTTTTGACAATAGAACAAACTTGCTCTCAAACAGGGTTTCAAATCTTAGATATTAGGACTCCCCTAATTTATCCCAAACTCAGGGTGAAAGGCTCCCAGGGGATACCCTATGGATTGGACAGTTATTGACAAACTTTGGATTCAATCATCCTTTTTTTTTTTTAAATGACAAACAAGTATTTTGGCTCAAAATTAATGTTGTAATTTCAGGGATTTTCATAATTATTTATACATTTGCAAAAAAAAATTATTCCAGTATAAGATCAAATTACCTCAAAATCAGCCTTTAGGCTTTACGCGCAATGATCTCATGGATCAGGAACACTTGCAGTGCGCAGTGACAAACAAGTGTTTAGGAAAGTGCTGTGGTCATTTTTGTTGCTATTTTGTTTTGGGGGGGATCAAATCAAATGGGTATTTTATGCCGGGTGGCCTTTAACCCTGTTGCACCCTACTATAATTATCATTGGGTGTTTCTTCTAGCACTTTTAACACTGTGTGACTTCTAGAAAGTAAGGTCTCATTAAAAACATTCAGACTCTCAGTAGATTAATTTGTTTACTAAAACTGTTCAAAAATGTATATGCATGCATTGAAGGAGAATTATTTCATTTTTGTTATTTATTCTGAAAATCATGAGAATTCCCATGACAGTTTCATTTCCAACACATCTCAAATTATGTTAGGTGTTTAATAGAGTGTTGTGTTGGAAATGACGGTACAGGACATTATATTTAATGTTTTTGAAATAAATGTGCCACCTCATTTGACTTCCTATTTTCATACCGAACATTTTGTGAATCCTGAAGACAGACAAATAAATAACATTTTAACATTTTGTGCATAATTTGGCAAAATTACAGCTTGATTGTAAGTTATATTACAGTTTTTCTTATTTGCTAAGACACGCTTAATGAAACTGGGATCCACTTGATCTTCATTATCACCGTCTTAGCACAGCATAAGTCTTCTCTTGCAAATGTCTTAACACTTTTTCATTTGTTTCACACATTTTTCACACCCTTTGTCAAATAGTTACCACAGATCTCATTGAAATATCCCAAACTCTATTGGATTAACTGTGTTGAACAAAAGGAAAAAATCTATTCACAGCTGATATGAATTATTTGCATACTTATGAATTGCTAATGCACCTGTGTTAAACTCATTTGCACAACTCTTCAATCAGCAATCAGTCCTCATCCATCTATAAAAGATGCCACATCTGTGTTGCTATTTGCAAGCATGGATCAAAGAGGCTAAAGGCATGGAAGGAGAGTAAGATGCCATGTCAGAGGGGCCTGAGGAAGAGGAGTTTGCATGCGTGGTGGAGGAGCCACTGCAAGACGAAAAAATAGAGCTCAAGTTTCAAATGAAATTCAGGCAACAATTATTGACCATGTCATCAATCATGGCTTGTCTTTAGAGAGGCTGGACAAAGGGTCCAGCCCATTATGAGTCAGAGCACTGTGGCAGCTATTGTCAGGCTTTTTTGGAATGAAATCAGGTAAGTCACAATGTTGCTGTATATCACTGAATATTTCAGCTTTACTGTATTGCCCTAAACTGTCTACAGTAATGCAGATGTTTCATCAGTCCTCTTTATGTGACTGTCATAATGTCAATTTTGACATGCTTTTTGCTTTTACTATATTGAATCCACATGCTACCACACACTGGTGGCAGAGGAAAGATCTTTAGTGTTGAACAGGAGGCTGCCATTGGTGATATGGTCGTGGCAAACTATGCAGTCAGACTGCTTGAAATCCGGGCAGCAGAAATTGCAGATCAAGGAGCATTTTTAAATAACAATAGTGTGAGTTTGGCAACTATTGTTAGAGTCCTTAAACAAAACCATGTCAGAATGAAGCAGCTGTACAGAATTCCATTCCAAAGAAACTCTGATATCGTGGAGGCAAGATTCCAGTATGTGCAGACACGGATTTGTTATTGTAATGCCTTATTATACCATAAGTTACATGCAATTGGAATAATTTGCTTTATGAATTAGCTTTTTTCTTGGAGAATATTTCAGCTTGCAGCCGAAGGGGCATATCAAAAATTTATTTATAAAAGTGAAGTGAGGAAATGCGGGAGGAACATCATTGGGCAGAGGGCCACTGTTGCAATGCCAGGTCAGAGGGGCATCAATATAACCATGTGTGCTGCCATCTCCAATGATGGCGTCCTTTGCCAAATACCAACTATTGGCCCATACTGTTATGAAGGGTGTGGAAGCAGGACAAGACGGACAAGAGGTGCGGATCCAAACGCGGTTTTATTAGGATTAACACATAAGAAATAAAAGGTAAACACAAATGAAAGTCCACGATGGGAAAACAGGAAACTAAAACACAACGAAACAGATTTAACACGGTGAAACAAAACTCAAACAAAACTAAGAACTCGGGTAAGGAACACAGACCAGGCTTGACGACATTCAAGAAACGAACAACGATTGACAGAGACTAAACAAAGAACCAGGGTTTAAATACACAGACAAAGTGGAGACTGAACGAGACACAGGTGAAAACAATGATGAGTGCAGGCAGTGAGGGAGGCCGAGAATTGTGGGAAATGTAGTTTTAGACAAGGACAGTGTAACACGGGGCGGACAACAAGGAAAACGTGACATGGAGCGTGAACGGTGATGGGTGAAATGGAAAACACGGAGCAGACAAGGAAACATGACATGAACGTGAATAGTGAGACACAGAACACAGGGTAGACAACAGAGGAACGTGACATAACCCCCCCTCAAAAGGACCGGATTCCAGATGGTCCTAACAAAAAAGACAGAAATACCAAAAACAAAAAATTACCAAGGAGTGAAGGGGTAGACTGGGGGGGAAAACAGACAGATGAAAGGGAGCACAAGGAACACAGAGACCATCCAAGGTGGCACAAGGGACAATTAGGCAGTCCGTGGGGGCACAAGGGTAAATGAGACAGTCCACGGGGGCAAAAAGGGAAATGAGACAGTCCACAGGGCCAATTAGGCAGTCCCTGCAGCCACACAGGGACAGATTTAGGAGGCCAGGGAGGTATCGACCGGGCTGGGACAGGTTCTGGTGGTCTGGGAGGTGTTGACCGGGCAGGGACAGGTTTAGATGGTCCGGGGGCTGGCCATAAGGCAAGGGCCGGTTCGGGGGGCCTGGGAGGAGGCCACAGGACAGAGGCCGGTTTTGGTGGCCTGGGAGATGGCCGGGCCAAGGGCCGGTTCAGGGGACCTGGGAGGTGGCCACAGGACAGCGGCCGGTTTTGATGGCCTAGGAGATGGCCGTGGGGCAAGGGCCGGTTCAGGGGACCTAGGAGGTGGCCACAGGACAGAGGCCGGTTTTGGTGGCCTAGGAGATGGCCGTGGGGCAAGGACCAGTTCAGGGGACCTGGGAGGAGGAGTGGCCACTGGGGAGGCCGGCGGAACCACGTGAAGCAGAGCCAAGGAGGACCTCTGAGGCGGAGCTGAGGGAGGCTCGGGAGGCGAAGCCGAGGGAGGTGATGGCTTAGAAGGCTCAGAAGGCGGAGCTGAGGGAGGCTCAGGCGGTGGAACTGAAGGAGGCTCAGGAGGCGGAGCCGAGGTAGGCGGCGCCGTAGGAGGCCTTAGGAGCGGAGACCAGGAAGGCTCTGGAGTCTCTGGGGGCAGAGCCGTAGGAGGCTCTGGAGGCGAGCCGTAGGAGGCTCGAGAGGCGGAGCCGTAGGAGGCTCGGGAGGCAGGGCCGTAGGAGGCTCGGGAGGCAGGGCCGTAGGAGGCTCTGGAGGCGGAGCCATGGAGGCTCGGGAGGCTCTGAGGGTGGAGCCAGTCGGAGGCTAGGGTGGCTTGAGAGGCGGAGCCATAGGAGGCTTGGGAGGCGGAGCCGTAGGAGGCTCTGGAGGCAGAGCCGAGGGAGGCTCGGGGAGAAGAGCCGCAGGAGGCTGAGCCGAAGGAGGCTCGGGAGGTGGAGCCGTGGAAGGCTCGAGGAGATTCTGGAGGCGGAGCCCTGGAGGACCTAGGAGACAGGGTTGAGGAAGGTGGAGCCGAGGATGGCTCAGGAGGCGGGGCCGAGGAAGGTAGCGCCGTAAGAGACTTAAGAGGCGGAGACCTGGAAGGCTCTGGGGCAGAGCCGAGGGAGGTGGCGCCGTAGGAGGTTTCAGAGGCGGAGCCCTAGAAGGCTCTGGGGTCTCTGAGAGCAGAGCCGAAGGAGGCTCAGGAGACAGAGCCGTAGGAGGCTCGGGGGTGTAGCCCTGGAAGGCTTGAGAGGCGGAGCCCTGGGTGGCTCGAGAGGCCTGGGAGGCGGAGCCCTGGAAGGCTCGAGAGGCTTGAGGGGCGGAGCCCTGGAAGGCTCGAGAGGCTTGAGGGGCAGTGCCCTGGAAGGCTCGAGAGGCTTGAGAGGCAGAGCCCTGGAAGGCTTGGGAGGAGGAGCCCTAGAAGACTCGAGAGACTTGAGAGGCGGAGCCCTAGGTGGCTCGAGAGACTTGAGAGACGGAGCCCTGGAAGACTCGGGAGGAGGAGCCCTGGAAGACTCGAGAGACTTGAGAGGCGGAGCCCTAGGAGGCTTGAGAGACCTGAGAGGCGGAGCCCTGGACGGCTCGAGAGGCGGAGCCGTAGGAGGCTCGGGGGCGGAGCCCTGGAAGGCTCGAGAGGCTTGAGAGGTGGAGCCCTGGAAGGCTCGGGAGGCTCGGAAGGCAGAGCTCTGGAAAGCTCGGAAGGCGGAGCTCTAGGAAGCTCGGGAGGCAGAGCTCTGGTAAGCTCGGAAGGCGGAGCTCTGGAAAGCTCGGGAGGCGGAGCTCTGGAAAGCTCGGGAGGCGGAGCTCTGGAAGGCTCGGGAGGCTCGGAAGGTGGAGCTCTGGAAAGCTCGGGAGGCTCAGAAGGCGGAGCTCTAGAAAGTTTGGGAGGCGGAGCTCTGGAAAGCTCGGGAGGCTCAGAAGGCGGAGCTCTAGAAAGCTCGGGAGGCGGAGCTCTGGAAAGCTTGGGAGGTGGAGCTCTGGAAAGCTCGGGAGGCGGAGCTCTGGAAAGCTCGGGAGGCGGAGCTCTGGAAAGCTCGAGAGGCGTTGGCCCTTGGACGGTCATGGCTGCTGGCGCTGGCCCTTGGACGGTCATGGCTGCTGGCGCTGGCTCTTGGACAGTAGAGGCTACAGGCACTGGCTCTGGGACGGTCGAGGCTACAGGCACTGGCTCTGGGACGGTCGAGGCTACAGGCTCTGGCTCTGGGACGGTCGAGGCTACAGGCTCTGGCTCTGGGACGGTCGAGGCTACAGGCGCTGGCTCAGGGACGGTCAAGGCTACAGGTGCTGGCTCAGGGACGGTCGAGGCTACAGGCGCTGGCTCAGGGACGGTCGAGGCTACAGGCGCTGGCTCAGGGACGGTCGTGGCTACAGGCGCTGGCTCATTGACCTCTGAGGCGACAGCCACTGGCTCACTGACTTCTGAGGTGACAGGTTCTGGCTCACTGACCTCTGAGGTGACAGGTTCTGGCTGGTTGACCGTGGTATGCGTGTGGTACACTGTTCCTGGTTGGCGTGGCTTCAGGCTCGCTGGCTGTGGCTGGCAAGGGCTCAGGCTCGCTGACCGTGGCTGACGTGGGCTCTGGCTCGCAGACCGGGGCAGGCATGTGCCGGAAGGCGGAAGAGGTGCGGATCCAAACGCGGTTTTATTGGGATTAACACATAAGAAATAAAAGGTAAACACAAATGAAAGTCCACGATGGGAAAACAGGAAACTAAAACACAACGAAACAGATTTAACACGGTGAAACAAAACTCAAACAAAACTAAGAACTCTGGTAAGGAACACAGACCAGGCTTGACGACATTCAAGAAACGAACAACGATTGACAGAGACTAAACAAAGAACCAGGGTTTAAACACACAGACAAAGTGGAGACTGAACGAGACACAGGTGAAAACAATGATGAGTGCAGGCAGTGAGGGAGGCCGAGAATTGTGGGAAATGTAGTTTTAGACAAGGACAGTGAAACATGGGGCGGACAACAAGGAAAACGTGACATGGAGCGTGAACGGTGATGGGTGAAATGGAAAACACGGAGCAGACAAGGAAACATGACATGAACGTGAATAGTGAGACACAGAACACAGGGTAGACAACAGAGGAACGTGACACATACAATACAGAACGCCACATCACATTTCTTGGTGCACTGAATGAAAGACTGGTTCCACCCGAAGAGAGAGGGATGTTGAAGCCTGGCTTCATGAATGGTTTGCAGCACAGCCCTGTATGATGATACAATTTCTCCCCTCCTTTTCTGAACCCAATTGAGGAGTTCTTCTCTGCTTGGAGATGGAAGGTGTATGATCAATATGAGCAAATGTCCCTCCTGGAGGCAATGAATGCTGGTTGTCTGGCAATTGGTGCAGAGGATTGCCAGGGATGGATACACCATGCAAGGATGTATTTTCCTCTGTGTATTGCAAGGGAAAAACATACAATGCGATGTTGATGAGAACTTGTGGCAAAATCGTCAGGAACGAATTGACTAAATGTGAAGTTCTGAGTGTTTCAACTTATATTGTTATTTCAGATTTATTGATAAAATAAATAAAAAAATTAATTAAATTAATTAGCCAATTTGAATACAAATCTGCCCCTGCGACATGAAATCAGCCAAAGCTGAAAAAACATAATATTATTATTAACAACAACAAAAATAATTAATTAATAATACTACTTATAATAATAATAATAATATAATTTTCAATTCACTTTTGTGGTCACACCTTGAAAACTGTTGAACTAAACTTAAAGTGAATAATTTAATTTATGTGTCACTAGTGACACCAAAACAGCCCAATTATTATGGTTTTCTACATTCTTATTATTAATAGTATTATATATACAGGGTGGAAAGAGTACTGAAAACTCATACACAAGTTACTTCCCAAAAAATTCAGTGTGAGTAGAGTAAAAGTACCTGTCCTAAAATCTACTCAAAACTAAAAAGGCCCTTTACCACTACAGACCTAGTACTTGTCACTTAGCAACTTTCAAGATGAGAACTCTTAAGATGAACGGAACACACATGGATACATTTCCCCTGTTGCATCACACTCACAAAGTAACCACTGTAGTGGCCATTTTTATTCTGAACGGTATTTGCATGCGTATTTCAATAGCAACAACAGCAACAACAAAATCAACAACACCGACGAAGGACGCAGGTATCGGAGGTACACTTTTGTTTGTTTAGGGCTGTTTTATACAAACTTTGTCTTCATTGGAAAACGTACACACTAGGCAGCTGCCTAATCAGTTAATGGTTTAAAAAAACTGTGTTTTTGGATGAATGGAACAGTAAAAAAAACACCTTATTTCATCCTACATTCATCCATCCTTATATTGCCTCCAAAGGCAGCATTTTCCAGTGTCTTCAGGTTACATTTTAAACTGGTCTTGCAAGGCATGCAGTGATCCGTGCAGCAGCCAGAGATAATGAGATGAGGTGGAAATAATGCTGTTTAACAGTGTAGCACATGCTGAACACAGCAGACAACATGTTGAAAATTTACTAAAAACCTATTTATTATCAACACAATATTTTATGACAACATAAATCACTGTACTGAGATAATCACTCATTAATTTAAAAAGATGTTGTGATGCAAGTTAACCACAAAGTAACAGGCATGCAATCCTTCCCTCATGTAAACTAGATTTAATGATGGTTTAGTGTACAATTGATAAGAATTGTGGAAGCAGGACAGGAGTGTGGATCCAAATGCGGGCTTTATTGAAACAAAAGAACAGAATAAACAAAACACAGGAACAAAAGAAAGTCCTCGATGGGAAAAAGACAAACTAAAATACAAGAGGAAACGGAGGGCGGAGAACGACAGGGTAACCTTGGACGGACAGATAACGGGGTAACCATGAACGGGCTGACAGACAGGCAGGGAACACGAAGAGAGAGTCAAACAATACATAAGCGGAGACATGGAACATCAACGAACGACAACGGGAAGGGGAGAAAGCGGGGTTTAAATAAACAGACAAGGTAATGACAAAATAACAGACAGGTGCGGACAATAACACAGTGATCAGGGCTGGGAGCGTGATCCGGGAATTGTGGGAAGTGCAGTTTCACACACGGACAGTGAGACTCAGGGCGGACAACAGGGAAAACGTGACATGGAACGGGATCGGTGACGGGTGAAACGGAAAACACGGAGCGGACAACAAGGAAACGTGACATAAACGTGATTAGTGAAACAGAGAACATAGGGCAGACAACACAGGAACGTGACATAGCCCCCCCTCAAAAGGACCGGATTCCAGACGGTCCTAAAAAGAATAGAAAAAATAAGCAAATGTTCAAGGAGAGAGGGGCTAGAAAAGGGGGAAAACAGACAGACCAAAGGGGCCACAAAGACAGACTAAGGAGGCACAAGGGACACAGAGACAGACCAAGGAGGCACAAGTGACAATTAGGCAATCCATGGGGGCAATTAGGCAGTCCACTGGGGCACAAGGGGCAGTTAGGCAGTCCACAGGGGCATACAGGGCAGACAGGAAGTCCGGGGGGCACAGAGGGCAAGAGGGTAGTCCAAGGGGCAGGGACAGGTTCAGGAAGCCTGGGAGGTGGCCACAAGACAGGGACGGGTCTAGGAGGCCTGGGAGGCGGCCACAAGACAGGGACGGGTCTAGGAGGTCTGGGAGGCAGCCACCGGACAGGGACGGGTCTAGGAGGTCTGGGAGGCGGCCACCGGACAGGGATAGGTCCAGGAGGCCTGGGAGGCGGCCATCGGACAGAGACAGGTCCCGAAGGCAGAGCTGAGAGGGCCTCTGGAGACGAAGCTGAGGCAGGCTCTGAAGGCTCAGGAGGCAGAGCTGAGGGGGGCTCTGGAGGCTCCGGAGGCGGAGCTGAGGAAGGCGGAGACGAGGATGGCTCGGGAGGCCCAGGAGGCGGAGCCGAGAGAGACCCAGGGGCGGAGCTAAGGGAGGCGGAACCATGGAAAGCTCTGGGGGCTCAGGAGGCAGAGTCGAGGGAGGCTCAGGAGGTGGAGCCGAGGGAGGCTCAAGAGACAGAGCCGGGGGAGGCACCGGAGACCGGGCCAAGGCAGGCTCAGGAGGCGGAGCCGATGAAGGCTCAGGAGGTGGAGCTGAGGAAGGCTCAGGCAGCGGAGCCAAGGAAGGTGGAGCCATAGGAGGCTCTAGAAGCTGAGACCTGGAAGGTTCTGGAGGTGGAGCCGAGGGAGGCTCAGGGGACGGAGCTGAGGGAGGCCCCCGGAAGCCGGGCCGAGGCAGGCCCAGGAGGTGGAGCCGAGGAAGGCTCAGGAGGTGGAGCCGAGGAAGTCTCAGGAGGCGGAGCCGAGGAAGGTGGCGCCGTAGGAGGCTTTAGAGGCGGAGCTCTAGAAGGCTCTAGAGTCACTGGGAGCAGAGCCGTAGGAGGCTCTGGGGGCGGAGCCAAAGGAGGCTCGGGAGGCAGAGCCGTAGGAGGCTCGGGAGGTGGAGCCGAAGGAAGCTCTGGAGTCTCTGGGGGCGGAGCCGAAGGAGGCTCGGGAGGTGGAGCTGTAGGAGGCTCAGGGGTGGAGCCGTAGGAGGCTCAGGGAAGAAGAGCTGTAGGACGCTCTAGAGGCAGAGCCCTAGAAGGCTCTGGGGTCTCTGAGAGCAGAGTCGTAGGAGGCTCAGGAGACGGAGCCATAGGAGGCTCGGGGGGCGGAGCCCTGGAATGACTCGAGAGACTGGAGAGGCAGAGCCCTAGGAGGCTCGGGAGGAGGAGCCCTGGAATGACTCGAGAGACTTGAGAGGCGGAGCCCTAGGAGGCTCGAGAGACTTCAGAGACGGAGCCCTGGAAGACTCGGGAGGAGGAGCCCTGGAAGACTCGAGAGACTTGAGAGGCGGAGCCCTGGGAGGCTTGAGAGGAGGAGCCCTGGAAGGCTCGAGAGACTTGAGAGGCGGAGCCCTGGAAGACTCGGGAGGAGGAGCCCTGGAAGACTCGAGAGACTTGAGAGGCGGAGCCCTGGGAGGCTCGAGAGGAGGAGCCCTGGAAGGCTCGAGAGACTTGAGAGGCAGAGTCCTGGAAGACTCGGGAGGAGGAGCCCTGGAAGACTCGAGAGACTTGAGAGGCGGAGCCCTAGGAGGCTCGAGAGACTTGAGAGACGGAGCCCTGGAAGACTCGGGAGGAGGAGCCCTGGAAGACTCGAGAGACTTGAGAGGCGGAGCCCTGGGAGGCTCGAGAGACTTGAGAGACGGAGCCCTGGAAGACTCGGGAGGAGGAGCCCTGGAAGACTCAAGAGACTTGAGAGGCAGAGCCCTGGGAGGCTCGAGAGGAGGAGCCCTGGAAGGCTCGAGAGACTTGAGAGGTGGAGTCCTGGAAGACTCGGGAGGAGGAGCCCTGGAAGACTCGAGAGACTTGAGAGGCGGAGCCCTAGGAGGCTCGAGAGACATGAGAGACGGAGCCCTGGAAGACTCGGGAGGAGGAGCCCTGGAAGACTTGAGAGGCGGAGCCCTAGGAGGCTCGAGAGACATGAGAGATGGAGCCCTGGAAGACTCGGGAGGAGGAGCCATGGAAGACTCGAGAGACTTGAGAGGCGGAGCCCTGGGAGGCTCGAGAGGAGGAGCCCTGGAAGGCTCGAGAGACTTGAGAGGCGGAGCCCTGGAAGACTCGGGAGGAGGAGCCCTGGAAGACTCGAGAGACTTGAGAGGCGGAGCCCTAGGAGGCTCGAGAGACATGAGAGACGGAGCCCTGGAAGACTCGGGAGGAGGAGCCCTGGAAGACTCGAGAGACTTGAGAGGCGGAGCCCTGGGAGGCTCGAGAGGAGGAGCCCTGGAAGGCTCGAGAGACTTGAGAGGCGGAGTCCTGGAAGACTCGGGAGGAGGAGCCCTGGAAGACTCGAGAGACTTGAGAGGCGGAGCCCTGGGAGGCTCCAGTACGGTCGCCTCCAGGAAGTCCAGAGAGTCCAGCCGTGGCAACCACTCCCTCAGCGAGGGGCTCAAGTTGTCCCTGAAGAAGACCACCAATGCTGAGTCCGGGAAGTCTGTAAAGTTCGCCAGATGGAGAAAGTCGCGAACGTGGTCCTCTATTGGGCGGTCTTCTTGCTTCAAACAGAGGAGCTGGTAACTTGCACGTAATGCCGCTGGATCCATTTTTGGGTCGTTCGTTCTGTTAAGAATTGTGGAAGTAGGAGAAGGCAGACGGGAGTGTGGATCCAAATGCGGGCTTTATTGAAACAAAAGAACAGAATAAACAAAACACAGGAACAAAAGAAAGTCCTCGATGGGAAAAAGGCAAACTAAATACAAGAGGAAACGGAGGGCGGAGAACGACAGGGTAACCTTGAACGGACAGATAACGGGGTAACCATGAACGGGCTGACAGACAGGCAGGGAACACGAAGAGAGAGAGTCAAACAATACATAAGCGGAGACATGGAACATCAACGAACGACAACGGGAAGGGGAGAAAGCGGGGTTTAAATAAACAGACAAGGTAATGACAAAATAACAGACAGGTGCGGACAATAACACAGTGATCAGGGCTGGGAGCGTGATCCGGGAATTGTGGGAAGTGCAGTTTCACACACGGACAGTGAGACTCAGGGCGGACAACAGGGAAAACGTGACATGGAACGGGATCGGTGACGGGTGAAACGGAAAACACGGAGCGGACAACAAGGAAACGTGACATAAACGTGATTAGTGAAACAGAGAACATAGGGCAGACAACACAGGAATGTGACAACAATAAAGTTCAACTACCCACTCCCAATAAATATCAGATTTTTATATGTCATCCCAGGAAAAATGTTATGTAGTAATCCAGAAGTCACTTTATTTTCTTTATAGTCACACTGTACAGATGTGTTGAACTCAAATCATGTCTCCCCATGAAGTCAAACACACACATACACACTAGTGGTTGGCTGATATATCGGCGAAGCCAATAAATCGGCTGATATTCAGAATTTTTTAATTATCAGCATTGGCCAAAAAATATTCCCCTTTGGCCGATTTGTTTCATGAGGGTGATGAGAATCGCCTGCTTGCATATGCAGCGACTGAGAGATGTAGACGACCAGTCTTGGTTAGGTTTGTTATGTGCCATCGTGTTACTACAATGTTAGGCCGTGTGCAACACAGTGTCATTTTAACAGTCTGCATAATAGAGCCGCGGCAGACGCATTTTTAGCTCATATTGTTTAAGTGCTCGCCTGTTTCATTCTCCCTCTCTCCTCAACAGTTCCCTGAAATTTTTAACTGTCTTGTCTAATGATAAAAAGGCAAATATCAATGCAACTAATATTATATACCATCTGCAAATATGTGCATATCTCATTTAAACAGATGTAATAAACCAACCTCACACAACTTCAGCAGATCCAGCAACCTGTGAAGCACTCATTTAGTTAGCTCTAAAAAAGTATTCTGTCAGCCTCTCCTCGGCAGATCGCTGTCACTTTTAACTTTCTTTTCTAATGATAAAAGGCATATATCAATAAAACTTCTATTATATACCATAATATGCAGATATCTTATAAAAAGATGTAATTCATGAACCTCATGAAAATCCAACATTTTCTTCCTGTTGAGCGCTCATCTAATATCTAATATTGTTTTAGCAATTCGATTTTTTATGTTATTTACTATATTAAATGGTGTTATTGGAATTGTATAGTCCTATCGGCCACCCTGCTCTCTGGATATCAGCATCGGCCATTAAAAAACCCATATTGGTCAATCACTTATACACACAATTGAACACAGGTGATTCTATTTGGATTCTTTGTTTGTTATATGCTATTTATGTTAAGGGAATTGTAAAATGAGCACAATCCTTTCAGTAGCAGGCCAGCTAGTTGTTTACTATGGTGGCTATGGAGCTCCTCTCATTTCTCAATGCAGGTCTTTGAACAATCACAGGTGGCAGGACCTCCCACAGTCCCACAGTTCCTTCACCACAAAAGTATCTACCCCAGAGTAGGAGTTAAAAATGTCCCCTAATACGGCTTAGAGTTACTATAGGTCCTTTTGTGAGAGCCACAAAAAGCACTAGTCCCAGGAGAAAGTACCTAAAACGGGCTTTAGTGCCACCAATGAGTAGCACATGCGAATGCGATTACCCCTTAAACACTGTATGTGCCAATTTCAAAATGTTTTGACTGCTAACTTTTAAAATACATCACTTATCTACAAGGCTGAACTGTGAAGAGAAATTGTCCCTGGATTTTACATGGCAACTGGCCCAAAATTTGTCAGATGGGGGTGGGGTGTTGGGGGGAGTGTGGGGGTGATATGATGAGTGTGGGGTGGTGTTCGCTGTCCTTTATCTGCATATCCCGGTGCCGCTCTGCGGTCCGTACTGCATAACATGCAGGCTCATTTGAGTTTATCGCGGCACATTCGCACTGCCTCTTAGAGGGAGCCCTGGCCTGAGTGATCATGTTTACCACCATCGGTGGTAGGCCACCTAGATCTTCTTCGTCCCATCCAGAGGCCAGACATGGAGATTCCAGAGGTCTGGGCATGGGTGCCAGATGGGGTCCTGTCCTTGAGAGAGGAGGTGCTGCCTCAGGAGAACATGCCAGAGAGGGGCTGTCCCAAGGAGCATGAGATCCGAGAACCAAGTCTGGGTGGGCCAGTATGGCACCATGAGGGTGACCTGTTCCTCGTCCTCCCTGACCTTGCACAAAGTCTGTGAAAGCAGGCTCACTGGGGGGAACGCATACTTGCACAGCCCTCAGGGCCTGCTGTGCGCCAGCGCATCTGTGCCAAGGGGAGTCTTGGTCAGAGAATTCCAGAGCGGGCCATGGGAGGATTCCCGGGAAGCAAACACGTCTAACTGTGCTTCGCCGAATCAACTCCAAATCAGCTGTAAGCCTCTTTTAAATTAGTCCAGTGGATAAAGGACCCCACACACATTCATGGTCATTCTCTAGACTTAGTTCTTTCATACGGTTTGTCCGTTGCTGATATAGAAGTATCAAATACATTGTTATCTGATCACCTGCCGATATTATTTTATGTCTCTCCCTATGCTCACTCAAAGAACTGGTCCGTTATTACTCTCCTCATTTCTGTGAAGATAATATGACCAGTACACCACTGTCCCTTCAGTCTCCGTTACCGTATCTAGATCCTGACCATCAAATCATGTTGGTAAACTGTGTATGGTTGGATGTTTTAAATTATACTGCACCACTAAAACAATGTAAATGGAATAGTAGATCAGAACCATGGCTCAGCTCCATTATTCGCTCTTCTAGACATGCTTGCAGAAGAGCTGAGCGAAAATGGAAAAAGGACAAACTTCAAGTTTCTTTTGAAATACTGAAAGACTGCTTATTGGTGTATCAGAGAACTGTAAAATCAGCAAAAGCTGCTTACTTTTCAAATTTAACTACAATCATCGTCCAAATGTTTTGTTTTCAGTTACAACCTAAGTTTTGAGCCCCCTATTAATGCTATACCTAATCCTTCTGTTGTACTATGTGTACTAAGGTTTCTTGAGATTTATTTAGTGACAAAATTACTAACTTAAGATCACAGTTATTGCTTTGCATTGAGGATCAATTAAATTGATGCAGTCACTAGCCTCATGGGATGCCTTTAACACTATCACATTACATACAGTTATAGAAATAACTGCAGTCCTAAACCCTCCTTTTGCCCCCTTGATACTATTCATCCTCGGTACTTCAAACAAATAGTACACTCTGTAGGTCCTGGTCTGGTGTCCTTTTTGAATAAATGTCTGTTTAGAGGGTACATCCCCAAATCCCTCAAAATTGCAGCTGTCACTCCTTTGCTCAAGAAGCCGTCACTAGATGCATCTGTTTTAAATAATTTCCAACCAATCTCTGGCTTACCATTTATTTCCAAAAATAATGGAAATGATTGTGCTCATGCAGCTTCAGGTATTTCTTAAGAACAACCAAATCTTTGAAGCCTTTCAGTCTCTTTTTAAATATTCACATTGCACAGAATCTGCACTTCTTAGAGTTTTAAATGATATCCTGGTAGCTACAGATTCAGGTGATACTGTGATTTTAGTTCTTTTAGATCTGACCTCAGCATTTGATACTGTTGATCATGCTATACTGCTCTCCAGACAAGAATTGTGTGTGGGCTAAAAAGGGGATGTTCTTAAATGGTTGAAATCCTATTTAGCTGATAGAATATTCTGTTAACCTCGGCAAATTTACCTCTTCTGTAGCTCGCCACACCAGTGGTCTCGCTCGGCATACTCGCTCAGCAAAGCGACACCACTCTCCTGTTCCTGCTAGGGTTTCCAGTCGATTCTACCCACTCAGTGATGCAGCCACTGAGAATCGTGTTGGAAGAGCCCTTTCTATTGGCGATTCTATTGTAAGGAACGTGTAAATAGAGACTCCAGCCACTACTGTTAATTACATTTCGGGTGCCAGAGCATCTGACATCAAATCAAATTTACAAGTGCTGCTAATGCTAAACGAAGATTTTTTAAAATTTTTATTCATGTTGGCACTAACGATGTCCGGCATCGTCAGTCGGAGATCACTAAAGATAATGATAAAGATATGTGTGAATTTGCAAAACGATGTCAGACACTGTAATATGCTCCGGGCCCTCCCTTCTCGTCGTGGTGATGAGGTTTATAGTAGATTAGTGTTGCTGAAAGGCTAGAGTTTATATCTTATAGAGGTTTATATCTGGATTTATATCTTTTTGGGTTAGACCTGACCTGCTAAAGAGAGACGGACTCCATCCCTCCAGGGAAGGTGCCGCTCTCCCCTCTAGAAATTTGGCTCATAGTCTTAATAATGATTGTATTTGACTAACTGGGGCCCAGGTCAGGAAGCAAACAAACTGGTAAATCCGAACATCTGCTAGCTGACTTGAAACCTCACACAGGTCACATAAACTACAACACATAGAGCCTGTATCACCTAGATATCTCATAGAGACTGTGTCTGTTCACCAAACTACCAACCACAAAACCCTCACTAAATCATTTAGAAAAAATTAAAGATAAATTAAAGATAAACATCATATAAAGATAGGGCTACTAAACATTAGATCTCTCTCTACCAAAGCACTAATTGTAAATGTAGTTATTACAGATCATAGTTTGGATGTGCTCTGTTTGACTGAAACCTGGCTTAACCCTATGAGTCCCACTGTTGTAATATTACAACATAAATTTTAGCTCTACTAAAATAAACCTGCACATGTTTTTTTCTCTCTAAGACCACATTTACTCAATTAATTAATTGTTCAGCCTTGCAATGCTATTGATGGTAGATTTTGTAAATAGGCCTGTTCACCTGGCCATGAATTCACACAACCTGCAAACTTGCCTTGAAGCACATCATCTTGTATTACTGGACTGGATAAATCAACATTCAAGTAAGTAAAATGCCTAAAATATTTTTTTTTCTGTTATTAGTAATGTCTAGATCATGCAGAAATTAATGTACTGTTGAATGCTTTGATCATATTAGATTTTGAGCTTGTTATGCCAATGTTGTAATTTTACAACACCGGGTGAAAGGGGAAGCAAAATGTGCCTGTGCACCTTGCACATTACATGGATATTGTACTTTTCACCTGTTCCATGTGAAAAAAATACTAAAAGAAATTCATTCACAAGTTAAAAATGTCTTCTTTATTACCATTTTGAGTTTCAATCCAAATGTAATAATTATTTAATAAGTTCAAGATTAATTAATGAATAGATTATTTCTTTGAGAATTTGAAAGTATTTGTGAAGCAGTATCTGTAGCTTATCATCTATTGCTTCATAAGGGACAAGTGATAATATTATGGAATTTAGTAAGTAGAGGGAAAAATAAGCTAGCCAGACAGTATTTACTGAATTATGTGGAATGGGTCAATTCTTTAAAACGTGTATGATTGGGATTGATTTGGAATAAATCAATTGACTGGTTAGGAATAAAGCCTCAACAGAACCAGATATTATGTCGCAGCACAAGAGTAATGACTTTCATTACTGAATTTATTTACTGATGAAATTGAAATAATCAGAAATAAAATGTGGAATTAAGCAATCATTTGTCATAACACCTCAGAAAACTGTGTCTCATAATTTTGCTCACGTGCAACTTCAATCCTTCGCTGTCATAGGTCATGAAGAGCTAACAAAACTTATCAAAACATCAAAAGCCACAACATGTTTGTTAGATCCAATACCAACTAAGCTCTTAAAAGATGTATTTCCTGTAATTTCAGAACCTCTTCGTAATATTATTAACTACTCGCTATCCTTAGGACATGTCCCAAAAAACTATAACTATAAAATTGCAGTTATCAAACCGCTTATTAAGAAGCCTCAACTTGATCCTGGAGAACTGGTAATTATAGACTGATTTCAAATCTCCCGTTTATGTTGAAAACACTAGAAAAGGTAGTATTCTCCCAAATATGTTCATTTCTACAGAGAAATAGTAAATATGAACAATTTCAGTCAGGATTTAGGCCTCATCACAGTACAGAGACTGCACTTATCAGAGTTACAAATGACTTGCTCTTATCATCTGATCATAGCTGCATTTAAATTCTAGTGCTTTTAGATCTTATCGCTGCATTCAACACAATAGATCATGACATTCTCTTGAATAGGCTAGAGAATTATGTTGGCATTTGTGGAGTTGCATTAGCATGGTTTAGGTCCTATTAAGAAGACCGCTACCACTTTGTCTTTGAGGAATTGCCACAGGGATCAGTTTTAGGGCCTCTGCTTTACTCCTTTTATATGCTTCCCCTGGTAGATATTATCAGGAAAGTTTCCACTGTTATGCCGACGATACCCAACTTTAGATTTCTTCAAAACCTTATGAGATTTCACAATTCTCCAAATTAGAAGAGTGTATCAATGAAATAAAATATTGGATGGCCAGAAATTTCCTTCCACTCAATCCCGACAAAACAGAGGTTCTAATTATTGGACCAAAAAACTCAAAAAATAAGCCGCTAAAATATCATTTGACTCTCAAAGGATGTACTGTTACATCATCTTCAACAGTGAAGAACTTAGGTGTTATTTTGATACCAATCTGTCCTTTGAAAATCAAATTACCAATGTTTGTAGAACAGCATTCTTCCACCTAAGAAATATTGCTAAATTACGGCACATGCTCTCTGTTGCTGATGCCGAAAAACGAATTAATGCGTTCATGACCTCAAGACTAGATTATTGAAATGCATTACTGGGAGGATGTCCAGCAAGATCAATAAATAAACTTCAATTGGTTCAAAATGCAGCTGCCAGAGTGCTAACGAGAACCAAGAAATATGATCATATTAGCCCCATTTTATCATCGTTACATTGGCTACCTGTTAAATTTCGTATTAATTTTTAAATTCTGTCAACTATATACAAAGCTATGAATGGTCTAGCTCCGCAGTACTTAAGTGACCTTCGACTACGCTAAATTCCATCATGTTCATTACGATCGCTAAATTCTGGCCTATTAATAGTTCCTAGAATATCAAAATCCACAAAAGGTGGTAGATCCTTTTCATATTTTGCTCCTAAACTCGAGATGCAGACGCAGTCCCTCAGTTTAAGTCTACACTAAAGATTAATCTATTTTGCCAGGCATGAATGATGACAAGACAAGAATGCTGTGTGTGTATGTGTATATATATGTATGTGTGTATATATATGTGTGTGTGTGTGTGTGTGTGTATGTATATGTGTATATATATATATATATATATACACACACAAACACTTCTTCGTTTAAAGTTTGAAGTTGGGCTGAACAAAGACTGCAATTGTGCACTTTCCTCTGGATTACTTTGATATCTGCAGTATCTTGATTGAGTGGTTGATGTCAATGGAAGAGTATATCAGTCACTGTCACCCAAGCAATAATGTCACCAACAACACCCTACACTACATGTACAGAGCCTTCTTGCTCTGAAGACAGACACAACGCCCTCTCCACAGACAGCCATTATCTAAGTCTGAGTAATGAAAACAATTAACAGCTCTAATTACCTCTCTAAATCACACTCTAACATGCTTCTCATTGATTTGATAGATTGATCTTGAGTTACGAGAAGCTACACTCAAACAGTCCCTTGTAAAAATAAATAATACAAATATTGCCAGGCCTACATAACCTGGCAGCAATTCACTGTGTAAATAAATCATCAGAAGATGTGGCAGTCATATTTTAGCTCCAGGATTACAAGTCCCAAAGGCCTCATTCCTCTGCTAGTGTTTCATATCTACTCAGTAATGCTGAAGCACGTCATTAATACTCCATGAATTGTAAATAAAGATCATTGGAGTTCACTGAGTTCACAGCACTGATGGCTGCCAGCATGAATAATAAAATAAAAGCAAAATAATAATAAATATTATTTAATTATACCTGGGAAAGGCCTTGTTAGGCAATGTGGAAAAAAAGGCTATACAAAATATACACTACAGTCCTATGTGTGTACACATACTCATTATTAATTAAGATATAGGGAGATGTCAGACCAGGATTTTGTCTACATTTTGTGGCCATGAGTACCATTGAGTGACAATAGATGTGAAAAAACTCAGTCACGTATTTATACCAGTAGGTGTCCTGACCTCTTGATCCCAAACAGCAGCTGTACAATAGCAATTCAAAGATATAATCTTCACAGCTTTGCTGTTTTACTAACCCAAGTAATATCTTCTCAAACATGGGCCCTCATGCTGTGAGGGTCTGGTTCCCTTGGGGGTTTATTGTGTTAAAATCTCTTGGTTGGTGGTCAAATAGGCTGGCTTTCAAATGAGTAAATGTAAAAAAGAAAAAAATATAGATTTGTCCCTCATTTATGAAAAAAATAATATAAATAAATAATGTGGTCAGAGTAAGAAATGTCCAATGGAGAGAATGGGGCCTGTCCATAAACTCTAAAATTCATGCTTAAAAGTATAGCACAGGAATACAGGAGTGGGCTGAGAACACGGCCCTGCGGGTCTCCAGTGTTGAGCATCAGTGATGACGAGATGTTGCTGCCCATTCTAACCACCTGGCGTCTACCTGACAGGAAGTCCAAGATCCAGCTGCACAGCGAGCTGTTTAAGCCCAGAGTTTCCCATCAAGCTTGGAGGGCACTATGGTGTGCAATGATGAGCTGTAGTCCACAAACAGCATTCTCACATATGTGTTCCTTTTTTCCAGGTGGGAGAGAGCAGTGTGTAGTGTAGATACAATAGCATCATCAGTGGAGCGGTTGTTGCGGTATGCAAACTGCAGTGAGTCCAGTGAGGCAGCCAGCACAGAGCAGAAGTAATCTCTGATTAGTCTCTCAAAGCATTTGCTGATGTTGGGGGTCAGAGCAACAGGATACCAGTCATTTCAGCAAGTGATTTTGGATTGCTTTGGTACAGGCAGAATGGAAGAAGTATTAAAGCATGTGGGGACCACAGACAAGTAGAGTGAAAGAATGAGTAAAAGCACCAGCCAGTTGGTTCTCGCACGCTCTTGATGCGGATATTCACCCATCGGAAGGATCAGGTTACGTACACTACAGAGACGGAGAGTGAACTAACCTCTGTAGCTTCAGCCGTGAGAGCTCTCTCCGTGAGGGTGGTGTTATTAAACAAGCATAAAAATATTAAGCTAAATTTTTTCTTTACCCATGATGGAGAACATATACTGTGTCACATATTCCTTACAATAACATTCTAAATTGCTAATAAGTGGTAATCAAGAGAATTTTCTTATTATTAGAACAATTGAAAATGGTTGCGCTACCATGCACAAATCACAATATGGGGGGGGGGGGTATTGGGGGTATATATTTGCTGAGGTATTGAGTTTCCCCATTTGCTGAGGTATTGAGTTCCTCATCTGTCGCTCACTTCGAAGTTGTGTCGAGTGAAGAGACACTAGGAGACTTCTTTGAAGGCCTCGGTTACCTCTGAACTTGAGAAAAGGCAAATCAGATATTGGCAGACATAATTTGCATGTCCCTCCCCCGGACATACGGGTATAAAAGGAGGGATCATGCGTCTGTCCATTCAGATTTCTTCTTCGGAGCCGAGCGGTTGTGCGATCAACGAGCGGAGATCACTTACTGTTCACCTCTGCAGAGCTTTTGCTGTTGGATCTATGGCGCATATCAGCGGCTTTCTCCTTCTCTGCACGGCAGTGCAGCTTTGCCCCTGGGTACTTTGACAGTGCTGCAAAAATAGTTATTTTCTCTCAAAGAGCAATACACAGCTGGCATTGAATGTCCTTTTCAGGACACATCTTTATAAAGATGCCCTTCTGCCCCTGTTTAATTCCTCGGTGTGGTCAGTTTCTCTCCGCTTCTGACGGTCATAAGAGCTGCCTCGCGTGCCTGGGCTGCAATCACACGCAGGCAATGTTTTATGAATGGTTCATGATCTCAGTGCGAGAAAATAATCATGGCAACGTTGTGGCTTTCTTGGCTTTCTTTCCTCCGAGAGCTATGTCCGCTCTGCTTGCCCAGGCCGCCGTGAGCGTGGGTTAGGACTGGAACCCCACGACTAGATGATTGGTTCCCCGGGTCAGGGCGCCGCTCACAGCCATGCCCCCCCCCAGGTTCCTTTCTTCCCGGAGGTGCATGACGAGTTGACAAAGCTATAGAGGGCACCTTTTACTGCCCGCACTTGGGTAATCCTGATCCTGATGTGCTGCAGGAACTCCGCCTGATGACCGATCGCCCACCAATGCCACGAAGGTCACAGCGCCGGCACTCTGTACTTTTCCATGTTTCCTTCAAGTGTTTCTCAATCAAGAATGCATTGCTTAAGTGTTCCTAAGTAGTGCCCTACTGAAATCTGTTTTATTCTTTACCAAATCTTGTTTTTGTTTTTGTTATTATTATTTTCCAGAACTTCCGGTAACGGCCGTCAGCACGTTCACGAGAGAGTCGAGTTCCGGTTTATGACATAGGCGTAGTGTAAACTCATGTAAGAAGTGATGAGGATAGAGGAAGCCAGTGAATGTGTGGATGGCTGTTACCTGAAGCCAGTGATTATACGTAGTTTATAAAGTTATAACTATGGAAATGTTTCTTACAAAAAGGCATCGCATCACTTCAGAAGGCCTTTATTAACCCCCTAGTGCCGTATGGTTTACTTTTTTGATGGATGATGTGCTTTTTTGGGCTTTAAAATCTAAGGTACCATTCATTCAGGGTGTGTAAATTATGTGATAATTTCCATTTTTGGGTGAACTAACCCTTTAACTTTTGGCAATCTGATAAAAATAAGAAGTAAAAAAAGAAAAAAGAAAAAAAAGAAAATGTGACTGCAAAATCTTATTATTCATTCATCACACTGGTAAAATAGTACAGCAAAAGTTTTTTAAAAATTAAAAAAGTACTGTAAGTGTTTATCTAGATATTCAATGCATGCAGGATATTTGCATACTATGCACAATTTACATATTCTATACTTCAGCAACAGTAAATAGTCTATGGTATGGTAGCATGTTATTCCTATCATAGCCATGGCCTGTAATCTTGGGTTGCTTCTGATCCAGCTCAGCAGGTGATATGTGGCACTCCAACTAAAAATATCTGACCCTGAACTCCAGACCGTAGTGAGCCGCTAACTGTGCTCTTCTAGACTCTCACCATCCATCGAGCTTTGCAAAACGACAGTTTAATCCTCTATCTTATTGAAGACATATTTAATTTACATCTCTGTTGACTTTCTACAGCAATAGAAAATTGACAAATGAAGTTTCAATAAAATATTTTTTTCAAGGGATGGATGGAAGATTTGTGTTCAACTATGATGTGTGGAGTATTTTCTCTTTTTCATATACAGAACAATATGTCCATCGATCACCCTTGATACAAGCCTCTGCCTCGAGCCATCACCAAGATTGGAACTGCCAACACAAGCTGTATCTATCTAACTTATCATCATACTGGGTGACATGACTCCACACTTGTTCTGTAGTTCTCTCCCTCCAAATATGCTTCCCTCTTCTCATGGTTTCTCTCTGCTTTGACCAGTTTCCAAGGCACCATTACATCACTGCTAAAGAATTAGAACAAATTTAAGAGAGCTTTAGACCAAATCCACACAAATTCAACCTGTTAAAAGTTTGAAAGCTCCGTATTCAGTTTCCTGATGTCATCGCAGTAGTGTGGATGTGGCCTTAGAGGTAACCAGACAAACACTGAACAACTATAGGGTTCCCCGTCTGCCGCTCACTTTGACATTGTCGAGTGAAGCGACACTAGGGGACTTCCTTGAAGGCCTCGGTTACCTCTGAACTTAAGAAAAGGCAGACAGAGAATTTGGCAGACAGAATTTGCATGTCCCTCCCCCGAACATATGGGTATAAAGGGAGGGAATCATGCATCTGTTCATTCAGATTTCTACTTCGTATCAGCGAGCTGAGACCACCACTGTCCCACTCACCTTTGTAGAGCATCTGTTGTTTGATCAGTGGCTTTCTCCTTCTCTGCATGGCAGTGCACCTTTGCTCCTGGGCACTTTGACAGCACGTCTAAAAGAGAATATATTCTTAAAAGAGTTTACTTTCTCTTAAAGGGCAATACACAGCTGGTGTTGAACGTCGTTTTCAGGATGCGTCTTTGTAAAGATGCCCCTCCACCCCTGTGTAGTTCCTGGATGCTTTCGCTTTCTCACAGACGCTGCCTCATATGTCTGAGCCGCAATCACACTGAGGCGGCGTTTGTGGATGGTTCATGTTCTCACTGCGAGAACTTGACCATGGCAAAGGAACGGCACTCCAGGAGGCGATTTGGGGATGGCAGCAGACTCTGTTTCGCTGGGTAGATCCACACGAGGCTGACACCCAGATGGCCGACATGCTTGCCCAGGCCGCCGTCAGTGTGGGGTTGGACTGGAACCCTCCGTCCTCCCTGCAGCGTCCATGGCTAGACGATTGGTTCCCCGGGACTGGGTGCTGCTCACAGCCATGCCCAAGTCAGTCCCTTTCTTCCAGGAGGTGCATGATGAGCTAACGAGGTACTGGAGGTCACCTTTCACTGACTGCAACCAACCTCCTCACTCATCCTCTCTCACTACCCTCGACGGTGGAGTGGCCAACGGGTAGTCGGAGGTCCCCCAGGTGGACAAAGCGGTTGCGATCCACCTGTGCCACGGAAAACACAGCCAACTGGCAAGATCACCCCATGCTCCCCTCCAAGGCCTGTTGGATGATGTCGTCACTGACCACCAAATCATACAGCACCACCGGACAGGCCACCTCCCCCTGCATGCCATGGCCCCCTGCAGGTTCACCAGGCCAAGGCACTCAAAGATCTGCACTTGGGTAGTCCTGACCCTGAGGTGTTGCAGGAACTGCGCTCGGCAACTGACCTCACCCTCCTGGCCTCGCAGGTCACAGCACGGACACTCAGGCAGATGATGGCCACCCCCGTGATCCAGGAACGCAATTTATGGCTGAACCTGTTCAAGATAAAGTTTGTTTTGTCAATGCCCCCATCTCCCAGTTTGGCCTATTTGGCAAATGCCGAATGCCGAAATGGCCGCAAATGCCGTTCTCACAGCAACCTGGTGCCACACTCTGGCAGTACTGACACCACAGACGTGGACCCCTCGCCTCCGGACCCACGACTGCTACCCCCCAGCCAGCAGATTCTGACGAGTCTAGAGGACATCTACATGGGACATACTCCTCAGTCACAAACCTGCCCCCTGCTGGTTCCGATGTGACACTACGTGCTCCGCCCCACTGCGAAGCCTCACCAGGTACGTCAAAGTGATCGTCCCCTTAGAGCCCCTCGCAAGGAGCTTGGACGTGTGGCTTTCACTTTCCAACCCATCGCGCTGGCTGACCAGGACCATCCGACTCGGCTACACGATTAATTTTGCCAGGTCCCTGCCTCCTTTTGGTGGCGTCCACTTTACCTCAGAGAACAGCGAAGATGCCAACACCCTACGTGAGGAGATCACGACTCACTTACTTAAAGATGTGATAGACCCTGTCCCTCCAGAAGAGATGAAGAAGGGTTTCTACAAACCTTACTTCATCGTACCCAAGAAAGGCGGCGGATTACGACCGATCTTGGAATTTGCGAGTTTTCAACCGGGCCTTACACAAACTCTCGTTCAAAATTCACATGCAAAAACACATTCTAACTTGCGTCCAGCATCAAGATTGTTTCACAGAGGTATACCTGAAGGACGCATACATCCACGTCTCTATCTTGTGTTGACACCGACCCTTCCTACGGTTCATGTTCAACAGCCAGGCGTAAAAGTACAAGGTCCTCACCTTTGGCATGTCCCTGTCCCCTCAGGTCTTCACGAAGGTCGCAGAGGCAGCCCTTGCCCCGCTAAGGGAAGTGGGCATCCACATACTCAATTACCTCAATGACTGGCTCATCTTAGCCCAGTCTCGAGAGTCACTGTGCACCCACAGGGACCAGGTGCTCAGGCACCTCAGCCGTCTAGGGCTTCAGGGCAACTGGGAAAGAGCAAGCTCACCCCGGTTAAGAGCATTGCTTTTCTCGGCATGGAAATAGACTCGTTTTAAATGACAGCGCATCACCAACGAGTCCACGCAGTCCTCACCTTATTCAAGCCAGGCATAGCGGTTTCTCTAAGAAATTTCCAGAGGCTCCTGGGACATATGGCATCCTCCGCGGCAGTCGCGCCACTGGGGTTGATGCATATGAGACCGTTTCAGCACTGGCTTCAGACTAGAGTCCTGAGATGGGCATGGGGCAGTGGCACAAACCGTGTGTTCATCACCCAGGCCTGCCGCCAAACTCTCTGTTTTCTGTGGACAGGAGTCCCCCTACAGCAGGTGTCCCTATGCGTTCTGGTCACCACAGACACCTACAAACAGTGTTAGGGCAGTGTGTGCAATGGGCACGCAGCCGCCGGCTCCTGGATGGGGCCTCGGCTGGATTGGCACATTAACTGCCTAGAGTTGCAGGCTGTAATCCTTGCCCTGCGGAGGTTTCTCCCGCTATTTCGGGGCAAGCACATCTTGATTCCCTCAGACAGCACCACCTCGATAGTGTACATAAATCACCCAGGCTGTGTGCACTCTTGTCACATGTCATAACTTGCCCACCATCTCCTCCTTTGGAGCCAGCAGCTACTCAGATCGTTGCGCTGCACTCATATCATGGGCAACCTCAACAAGGCAGCGTACACGCTGTCACGACAGGGCATGCTCAGCAGAGAATGGAGGCTCCACCCCTAGGCGGTCCAGCTAATCTGGGAGCGGTTCAGCAAAGCACAGGTAGACCTGTTTGCTAACCAAGAGACTTCCCACTACCCACTCCCTAGTGGATGCTCCCCTCGGGACAGACCCCGGGGTATACGCAAGTACGCATTTCTCCCAGTGAGCCTTCTTGCACGGGTGCTGTGCAAGGTCAGGGAAGACAAGGAACAAGTCACTCTGGTGGCCCTCTATTGGCCCACTCGGACTTGGTTCTCGGATCTCATGCTCCTCGCGACAGCCTCTACTTTGCAAATTCTCCTGAGGAAGGACCTTCTTTCTCAGGGACAGGGCAGACTCTGGCATCAGCGCTGAGACCTCTGGAACCTCCACGTCTGGCCCCTGGATGGGATGTGGAAGATCTAATTGGCCTACCACCTGCTGTCATAGACATGATCAACCAAGCCAGCGCTCCCTCTACCAGGCAACTTTACGCCCTGAAGAGGCGCTTGTTTGCGAATTGGTGTTCTTCCCGATCTGAAGACCCACAGAGATGTGTGGTCGGGTCAGTGCTCTCATTTCTGCAGGAGAGGCTGGAGGGGAGGCTGTCCCTCTCCACCTTGTAGGTTTGTAAGGCGGGTGCCAGTGAGTCTGGGCTACTCCTCGAGAAAGCAAAAGGCTCTCATGAGAATTAACATCTGAACTCTCTCATGCATATGTAACAGCAACATCCAAGATGCAACAAACTGTGCAGCTAACACCTCCCTTCTAAAGTCTCTTCATCTCACTCCTCCTCCTCACTTAAAGCTCACTAAAAACCTATGCAATTTTTGTACACAACTTTTTTGTGTACATAAAAGTAACTATAACATGTTTGGTATCATTTCAAGTCTCTCAGTGCACCTGGTAAACTGGTCTCATCCTCCCAGCCATAATGAAAAGCTAAAAGAAGTTATAAAATATGTGAAATGTGGTGTGCCCCTTAAAGGTGTGCCCTCCCCCAGATCCTCCATACCTCCTGCATGTAAATCTACTGGAACCCCCTCAACAGGGGACCAAAATCTAATTATAATGACAGACACCACCATTTGGTAAGCATATTGAATTATCTGGGTATTTAAGTAGACACATTGCTCATGGAGTCTGTTACGAGACTTCCCACACCATCGCTGTGTGTAGTTCTTGTGGCCAGGTAAATGTGTCTATAAATTCCTCAATTTCTGAATTGCTGTTATTATACTTGATTGATGATTTCACTCTATGAATTGGATTTTGAATTATTGTTTTTTTGACTATTTACCTGGTCAATAAATTGTCAACATTTGATTTTATTCTGACTGACTCTGACATTGTGTTTCCCAAACAGATTAAACGATTTGTATATTACCGCAAGTCTGCGTCAGATTAGTGACGACTAATATTTGGCATCGATTCAAGTGTACTTGGTTTCCAAAGACAAAAAGGGAATTTCCATTTAGAACAGCAAACACTGCTTGACCAATCTAAATTTGGGTGTGTCTTACTCTGTTTTAATTTGATGTTTCTCCAGATAAGAGTGCGTGGGAAACTACGCATGGCCAATCCAAAGCTATTATAAGAGAAGTTATGTTGGTCAACTTACATCTGTAATAGTGGCCGTGACCTCTACTGAAGAAAACGTTAAGTTACATTCAAGTGTATGCAATTCCATGGGGCTATACTGAAGTATCTTTGATTGTGTGAACTTGAACGTGACCAATCTCAGGTATATAGCAATTACCTCTGTTTGATGATCCAACACTGGCCGCTTGTGATCGCGCGGACCTCAAAGCGACATAGTTTCTTAATCTAAACGGGTAAAATATAATTAAAGGAGTTAAAAGTATAATCAAACATTCGCTCACTTTTAATGATGCTCAGATATCAACCTTTTTCATTTATGTAGTCAGATGAAATAACGAGATAATACATAAGAGAAAATGTATTTCATTTAATATTGTCGTGTTGCGTAACAAGAAAGACAGTAACACGCAGAGACCTTCACCCGTATTATTGGAGACCGTCATTGGACCGATAAACGGGCTTACAGGTTTATGTAGCCGCTATTCCGGCTCACCATGAAGCAGTGGACGGTATGTCCCTTGGTAAGTACGATCTGATTATCAGCTGAACCCTCCCAGAATGCCATGACTGTTCCCCTCATGGGACCTCTACGTGGTCCTTTTCAGGCCTTCAGAGACCCCCCCCTTCGAGCCGCTAGAATCAGTTGAGCTCAAAGCCCTCTCCTTGAAGATGGCCCTACTGATCGCGCTTGCTTCCATCAAGAGGGTTGGAGACCTGCAAGTGTTCTCTGTCAGCAAAACTTACCTGGAGTTCGGTCCGGCAGAAACCCTTGTTGTCCTAAGACCATGACCGGGCTACGTTCTCAAGGTTCCTACGACTTCCTACAGGGACCAGGTAGTGAACCTGCAAGCACTGCCCCGGAAGGAGGCAGACCCAGCCTTTTCATTGCTGTGTCTGATGCGTGCTTTACATATTTACGTTTACTATGTGGACTGCACGCAGAGCTTTAGATGTTCTGAGCAGCTCTTTGTCTGCATTGGTGGTTAGCGGAAAGGGAACGCTGGGGTAGGCCATCGCTTCGGCCAATCACACCCAGGCTTTGCCCAACCCCTTGAGGGTTTGAGCACACTCGACGAGAAGTGTGGCATCCTCGTGGGCACTGGCCAACGGCACCACCCACACCTGCGTCAACAGCACACGTACACAGTTCAGCGCATGGTGTGATTGAATAGGGACCCCTAGTGTCGCTTCACTTGACAGAACGTCGAAGTGGGCGACAGATGGGGAAATTTTGGGTTACTGTTGTAACCTCCTTTCCCTGATGGAGGGAACGAGACGTTATGTCCCCCAGGACATGACGCTGAACCGAGCCACTGTAGCGGCCAATTATTCTCGGCTCCTTAGTGCAAAACCTGAATGAACAGATGCATGATTCCGTCCCTTTATACCCATATGTCCGGGGGAGGGACATGCAAATTCTGTCTGCCAAATTCTCATTGACCTTTTCTCAAATTCAGAGGAAACCGAGGCCTTCAAGAAAGTCCCCTAGTGTCGCTTCACTGGACACAACGTCTCGTTACCTCCATCAGGAAATGGAGGTTACAACGTTAACCTAGATGCTAATTATGAAATTTAGGCTAGCAATTAAATATCAAATACATCATAGCAATTGACAAATACTTTTTGTGTTCATGTCAGGCTTAACGCACATAAATACAGTCATTTATTCATATATAATGAGTATATTTTAATTAATGTTTTAAATATGAACATATTTGAATTTTTTATTTATTTATCTTTTAAGGTCCTCTTTAGTTACAATAGGTTCTAAGACGCCTTTCCATTCACACTGTAGTTTTTGACACCATGTCCAGCGATTATTACTGTACTGTACTGTATAGTGCAGTATTAAAGTTTATTATTATAATTTCATATAAATATTCTGCAACAACAATACATTTTTGTCCTAATCTTGTTAAAAATGCAAAACAGAAGAATGTTGCATTCATAAAGCCCAATATACATTTTGTATTTTTATAAAATGTACTCACTTTGGTTTTCAATATATGAATTTACCCATTAAAAAAAAAGAAGAAGAAGAAAAGTGCATGTTACGCAAAGATTTGATTTGGAATTGCCTTGATGCCTTAGGTTTTAAAGGAAGGGCTCTATCTAATGAATATGGTCTGAATAATATGCATTGAAGACAAAATCTATGGAAAAACAGGGATTTTGTGGTTTAAAAATGGATCAGAATGTGTGGCCACAGATCTGTTGGGATCTCTGCTGGGAGCCTGAAAGAGCTGAATCAAAGGAATCTGAAACAGAGAATTCTGGAATAGCGAGATTAAACTCCTTTTGATCAAATGGAAGAGACCACCGCTGTTTGACCAACCAAAAGACACACATCATATGAGTGCACAGTGAACATTTCTAAAGCATACACAAATATTCAACCAATTTTTTGCATTATTTAAATTGCAAACTCTCTTTCAATTAACTGTTCAAGTTCACTGATTTTTATTGACACAGTTATACATTCCTTGAGGTGTTTTATGAGGAATGAAACATAAGAAATGATTAAATAAATGAGAACAAACTTGAAAAAAAGGGAATGATTGAATAGGAGAAACCAGGGCTAGGCACATTCCTTAAAGTAATTTAAACAAAGTTATTGAACATTTACACCATTATTACCCCACAAAAATTTGCAGACAAGCTAGTGAAATAAAGAGAAATAAAGGTTCCATTATCTGATTTAGGATTCTATTGTCCCAGCCTCTGAAAAACCATGGCAACTGATGGAGGTACCCAACACTGCCTTAGGCTCCTTTCTACACACCAGATGCCATGGCTAGGGTGTACCGACAATTATAGCTTTGACACCTCTTCCCAGACTGAAAAGTGAACATGACTGTAAGGCTATTTAAAGGAGCTTTGTATAGGGACACAGAAGTTGTGCTCAGTATAGGACAATGAAGACAAAATCACAGCTGTGGTAAAGTGCATCTAATGGCCACATGAGACAGGTGTGAAGGAGGATCTGTTACACATTTTTCACAGTAATGGTGCCAGTGCTCAGCCTGAGGATTTGCAAACCCCTTTAAGAACAAGCCTGTGTTTGCGAGTCGAAAGATGAAATAACTGACTAACTTTACTATATAATCTTTGTTATAACGGAAGACTTACACCTTTGTTTTAACATCCAAAGTAATTTGATTCAGTGCTTTATGCCATCACGTGCTGGTTTTGATGTCAGACTGATCACACTGTGAATTTGACAAAAGTAGGTTGAAAGTTCTACTGCTGAAATCGGTCTGTGCAGGGGCGATTCTAGGATTTCTAACATGGGGGCTCAGCCCCCAATGACAAAATAACCTAACCAATAGTGTTTTAAAATATAAATTAGATGTTTAAAAAGGGCTTCCTTACCAAATCAACACCTAAACCCAAACATTAGTGTTTTAAAATATATACAATACACTAAAAAGACTACACTTACCAATGCCTGAACCTAACAAATAGCCTTTTGATTTGAACCACATAATGACTGTAATGTTACGTGTCAGCTTAAGTTCATGGCTGGACTTGAGCCGCAGTCCTTTGACTCTAAATCTAACACCCTATCATGTGAGTTACCGTGCAAGCTATTCAAGTTGGAATAAGTGTATATAATGTGTGTAGGTGGGACTGTAATACAAGCATTAATATGTATTGTTTTTCAAAATATGAATTAGAGAACAAGAGTATCTATATCATAAAATAGCAGGTTCTGAGAAATATAGAATAAAAGAAAGTATTTATAAAGTTATAATCAGCCATTAAAGTCATGATTTGAGTGAAAGTGAATAAAACACACATTTGTTGTAGCACATCTAGTGTTCATTTCACCTGGAAAATGCAGGTAATTGTACCTGGAGACATGTTTAACAAGTTTTGCAAAAACTTTCACGTGAATAACATATAACGTGCAAGTAAGGGCAGCAGGTGGACTTTCTGGTGCCCTCCTAGGGTAAGATGGTATCCCTCTAGACTGCATAGTCTATAGGGAGCAGTGGTACTCCCATCTTTTTACTGGAAGGAGCAACATCTCCTTGTCTCAGTGTGAGATGGATCATTTCCACTGTTTTCCGTAGATTCTCCTGTAAATAGTATGTGTGAAAAGTTACCCCCGACTCGCACAGTGTAAGAAGAAGCAGTATTCTGGTGTGATTAGGAGTATATGCTCTTCTTATGCACAACGGAAGTGACTGCACATATTGTCCGAGTCTATTGTCCCACAAAATGGGATTAAAAGGCAAAATTGACAACATGTTGACTAAGGTGTAGTTAAGCCTTACTCTATTTCAGCAACTATATCTACCAACACAGTGACTGGGGGCAGAGTGAGCTCTGCCCAAGGAAGACGCGGGTCCAGCGAGACAGTAACGTGGATTATACATCACAGGGTTTACCGGAATAATTGGCACCTGTGGAGCACATATCCCAGTAAAGGGCATATTAGACCCTGTAGTGGGGCTGGCTGCAAACTCTTCCACCGAGTTCACGAACCATAGAGCTAGGGAGGAAGGACATCCAGGTTCCATGTCTTCGTGAACACGACTGTGGTTAAAAGCACACATTTTTGCCTCAAGGGAGGGGCAATGACAGGGCTGGGTCTGCAGCTCTTGCAGGTTCATCACCTGATCCCTGAAGGTGGTCGTGGGAACCTTGGTCACATAGTCCAGTCAGGGTGGGACGGGTGGGTGTGCGAAGGCAGGGAGGCATGTTCACGGGGCCCTTGCTGCGGGTGCTCGGTGTCCGGCAGCCATGCCAACGGCGGCTGTGGACACTGATTACGTGACACAAGGAGTGAGGAAACTGTTCTCTTTTTGTCAATGTGGGTACCGCAGCCAGTTCGGGGTGCGGTGAACAAAAGAGAAAAGGAAACAAAGGATTTACCTCCCGACCCTTCAGCGGGGGATGGAGTGGTCTGGATCCCAGCTCCATAGCGGACGTCTCGCTCCCTGGGTCTTCTGTCTCAGGGAGCGCTTAGGAGGCTTCCGGGTCCTCGTGCTGGCCCAAGAGACGGGGGTGTCCGCTTCCTGCAGGGGGCTCTACGCTAGGACCAAAAACTGGGCTCGACTTTCACCGCCATAGGGGGGATGGCCTCGGAGAGCAGACTTAGTCAGCGTCCCTCATCTTGACCAGATTCAGCCACAGGTGGCGTTCATGATCATATTTGCGCAATAAGAGCATGAACCATCCACAAACGCTGCCTCAGTTTGATCGCTGCCCAGACACGTGACGCAGTGCCCATGGCCGTCAGAAACGGAGAGATAATGACTGCATCCAGGAATCACACAAAGATGGAAAGGCATCTTTATAAAGACACGTCTTTATAAATATGTGTCTTTATAAAGACAGGCTCTGCTATAGTCATATTAAAGTCCTAGTCAGTTCATCTGTCCATTGGATTGTGTCAGCCCACATAATGAAAGTCCCAGGAAGCCTTGTAAATGGGCAGGAGTTGAGAAGAGACATTAATAAAGACGTTTCTTGGCTGACAGACGGCACTAAGTAGCACCTATATCTGGATAAGCTGCTTCAGGCACAGGTAACCTTTTGTGTCAAAGCATGCTGTATATGGAGGAGCCAATGTCACCATAAACACAAGTAAAATCACTCCTGTACAAAGGGCAAACAAGTATTTTCTGCATAGCCCTGCGTATCTTGAACATATTAGCCAGCTAAGAGGTCATCAGCTAGTTTGAGGCACCAGTTACTGTGATTTATATTTAGCTATCTGGAGCTGTCATGTTGTTACAATCACAAGAAGTGTGTTTTCCAAAAATTCTGTTTATGTCCATGATCTTGATGGAAAGCCTGAGTGAATTAGCCTTAACCTTTAGGTAATGACTGTAATGGTGTTGTTGAACTGTTAAATGGAGGGGAATGAGCACCCAGAGCTAGCAAGGTTAGGAAAGGGTCCTATTTCAGGACAGATGGTAAACACATAGTGCAGCTACTGTTTAGTCTATAGTTGTGACAAAGCATAAACAATGTTTTGTTCATTAATACTAAGGGCACCTCCTACTAGGGCAAACAACTTCATTAAAACAAGAGTATTAAAACATTGCAGGTTTTCAAAAAAAAATATTTTTTAGGGAAATAACCATCCATTTAAAAAATCAATTAGAACGTATACATATACAGAATATGCACAATAACTTCACAAAGCATCTTTAATGTGCCTGATATCAATTTGCAGTTACACAGATGAGAAGCACACACGAAACTAATACAGGTACTTCACTAAAATAACTGTGAATTCATGTTTGCGCTTAGATTAATTCAAGAATAATTGGGAAAAACATTGCATAATATTCCAAGCTTTTTCTTTGACTTCTTTACTCTTTATCATAACATACTGATGTAATGATTGATGTATACTCACTGACCACTTTATTAGGTACCAGCCAATTGTTTGGCAGCAGTGCAAAGCATACAATCAAGCAGATATGGGTCAAGAGCTTTAGTTAATGTTCACATCAATCATTAGAATGGAGCAAAAATGTGATCCCAGTGATTTCGACTGTGGCATGATTTTTGTTGCCAGGCAGACTAGAAGACCACATCGGGTTCCACAAACAAAAACAAAAAGCTGAGGCTGCAGTGGGCATACCATCCGTTTACATTTTACATTTGGCAGACGCTTTTATCCAAAGCGACTTACAGAGCCCTTATTACAGGGACAATCCCCCCGGAGCAACCTGGAGTTAAGTGCCTTGCTCAAGGACACAATGGTGGTGGCTGTGGGGCTCAAACCAATGTCCTTCTGATAACCAGATTACCAGTTATGTGCTTAGACCACTACACCACCACCACTCCATACCTCAACAGAAATCAAGAATTATCACACCAGGCTATGTTTTTCCAGTCTTTAACAGTCAAGATTTGGTGAGCCTGTGCCCACTGTTTGACATATTGTGCATGCTGAGATGCTATTCTGCTCAATACAATTGTACAGATTGGTTATCTGAGTTACCTTTGCCTTTCTGTCAGCTTGAACCAGTCTGGCCATTCTCCGTTGTCCTTTCTCATCAAAAAAGGCATTTCTGTCTGCAGAACTGCTGCTCACTGGATGTTTGTAAACCCTAGAGACTGTTGTGCATGAAAATCCCAGGAGATCAGCATTTACATAAATACTCAAATCAGCCCATCTGGCACCAGAAATAATGCCACAGTCGAAATCACTGAGAGCACATTTTTTCGCCATTCTGATGATTGATGTGAACATTAACTGAAGCTCCTGACCCATTTCTGCATAATTTTATGTATTGCACAGCTGCCACATGATTGGCTGATTAGATAATGGAATGAATATGTACAGTAGATGTACAGTTGTACCTAATAAAGTGGTCGGTGAGTGTATGTTATCATGAAAACACAGTGATAGACGGGTTTAAATCAATTATGATCAGATTTACAGAAAACTTTATAATCCATATTTGACAAAAAACTTGGAAGCTATTTTTACAAAATTTCTGTGTTGGCAAAGTTACTGCATTTTGGCTTTGTGGGACAGTATTATTTCAGCATATCCAGGGCCGGCAAACCAATTAGGCAACATAGGCGAGCCCCCTGGGGCGGCATCGCATTGGGGGTGCTGATCTACCAAACCAATAAGTATGTGTTCAATCTGTGTCAAACAAAATACACCTTGTTTGTTCTGATGACGTTATGTGGCGCCCCCCCACAGAACAAATAGACAGTGTCAAAAAAACAAAAACTGTTTGAGTCGTATGGATAGTATGCCATTGTGAACACGGGCATAGACTCAGGAGCTGGGGGCTTGTGAATGGAAGTGATGCCTGATGCGTGAATTAATTAGTCTTTTAAATCAGTTCTTCTCCATGAATTTGTCTAACTTGCGGGCTGAATCATTTTAAGCTCTTTGTCATGCAGTAAAACAGTAACATGATGCTTTAGAAGACAGAGAACAAAAACAACACTGAATGAAGTGAATATTTACTTAAAATTAGTTGAAACAAAACCTGCAGCTGCCTTCAACTGGAGGGATTTTGCCTAGGGTGCCAAATGGGGTAGGACTTGCACTGAGCATATCCATATGTCCAATGTCATGTTTGTGATGTTTTAGTTGTCAAGGAGAAATAGGTTAGAGGATTCAGGGAAAATCCTTGCTGCATTAACAGGGACTCCTGTAACCATGTATTTAAAGTTTGATCCATTGCGACACAATTTGGTTTCAGAACACCAAAGCCACCTGGATTTTCTGTCTCACTTTGACTTCACCTCTATTGTGTTAGTATGCAGTTCATTAAAACATGGCCAGCATTGACACATTTTCGCAACATCCTTCCATTTGAGCTATTCTAGTCATTTCATGAGTGATTGTTGAAAAGTACAGTATTTCTTTCAGTGTCCAAGAGACTAGGACCTTACACAATCACTGTAGCTATTTAATAGGTGGGCATTGTGGATATAATAAAACTAAATGCAGCATCATTTATTTCTCGTGTTTAGTATTTTTTTTACATTTTAGACCAAAAGCTAAAATGTTAACACTTATGTGGTTATTTATTGGTTCCCTCTCAAGTATCTTGTTACACAGTGTTAATAAAATGAAGAAAAGGTGTAAAAATTTTACATATCATTAGGGTTGTACTATATGTTTTTTCTGAGCATTTCTATATGTTCTCTAGTCCAGTAATTTGAATCTAAATGTATGTCAAACTAAAATCTAAGCTTTGAAAGAACAAAAGTTCAAAGAAGATTTACTGTAAACTATATATTAGAGAACTCACAATTATTTACTTACATACTTGCACAAGCTTCACCTTTGACTCTGACATCATGTATTCCTGACTAAAATTAAACCAAATGGGGAATGGATAATCCCATGGAGAGATTTAAATTGTATTATTTCACTATAGTACCAAGCCTCTACAGTACAACTATGATAAGTGAATGAGGTGCATACAAATGTTTGATGCTATATTTACATTATATGCCTTCCCTGTGCCTGTTAAATTGACAATCATGCCATTCAAATAACCATTCAAATATAATTCTCAGTTATACTCCCTTTATAAGTTATTTTCTGGACCAGATGTCAAGATGTTAACCTCTATCCTTGGCTGTGACCTTGTAGATTTCTTTGTGATGTAAAGGGCAGGTGGTGTAATAAGAACTGCCCGTGTCCCAGATCCATCATTCCTGAAATTCTGCCATACACAAGTCACAAAACTTAATCACATATCACATCACCTTCACCAAGCATGACCAGCGAGCATTAATCCCTCATACATGGGTCAGTAATCCTGTCCCGGGATCTTACGTAGGTTTAGCTATTGTTATAGGCCATTTTATTTTAATTTTTTTCCTTCAATATTTATTTTCTTCAATACTAGATACCTACTGACTAATGCACAGTATACACTTTATAATGCTTTCATTTAAAAATAGAATAGTAGGCACTATTCCATGATAAACGTTTCAAACAGTCATGCTGATGCTGATGAAAATGACCTGACTGTGGTGACATTTTTTGAAATTATATCATGATATTCTTACACATATTGTGGGGTTTCCCGGAAGTGAAATGTCCACTGTGTGGTGCAAAAAAGTGTTACATTTTCTCAAACAGATTTTTAAAGTCAACATAACCTACGACCCTGCCCAAAACCTTATACCTAAACCTTACCCATATTGTCATAAAAAAAAACAATGTGAGATGAAAAAAATTATTACATGGCTGCATTTCTCAAATTCATCGTAAGCCTAAGTAGATCGTATTGGTGCCAGTAGGCTCTACGATCAACTTAAGCTTGCAATGCTTTTAGGAAACGCAGCCCATGTCATTTTGTCGTGCTTCTATGACACCTTCAGCTCACGTGTCGACTTGCATGGTCTTCAGGACTGATATCCATTAATTTTATATCCATTAATTTTACCATCTGCGACAATTTGAACAAGAAGCCATAAAAAAATATATTTAGCAAAATGTAGGTATAGTAATTTGATTCAATGAAACCAGGTTTAAACAGTATAATGCAATTTGTTGTCACATCAAGTTGCATTATTTTCAATATTTTAATGTATTAATTGTTTTTTTTATATATAACTTTTGGCAGTCCAATCAAATAATAAGTCAAAACAAAGAGATGTTATAAAATTTGGCTTTTGACATGAAATGGAAGCTGAAAATTATTGCATTACATTGTGGGATTTCGTATTAAGTGCAGTATACTTTGCTCTATACTGCACATTTGGGCATATTTAAGTAATTGGGATTTTCTATTCTTTCACAAAATGTGCAAACTGCACAGAAATAAATAAATAAATAAATCAAAACAAAACATAGTATGTTTGCTTAGGAGTGTGCTATTCCAAACACAGCCTTAGTGTTCTAAGTTCAACAATGCATTTGTTGCATGTCTAACCATTTAGGTTTTATTCAGAAATGTTCAAAGCATTAACTAGTGATATGCTTTATGACAGGCCATTTGTTGCAAGATGGCAAAAAGGATATTTGAAGATAAGGTTCCAAATTGCTTTCCAACAAAGCATACAATTGTGCTATTTTACATGCCAGGAAAAATTGCTATTCGAATACTTATGTTGGTGTTCTATAGTTTCAGACACAATGGGGATCACACCAATAGCACTGCCCTGCAAAAGCAAAAGACCTTAACTCACTAGAGTGTGAAACTGAGAAAAATGACTTTAAAGTTTCTGTTTTGTCCAGACAAAAGTATTATAGGTAGGACTCCCAAAGTTTCACAACTAGTTGCTATACTGAAGAAATGTTTTTATGCAAAAAATCTTGAGCTCAAAATTGACCTTTGACCCTTGTTTGGCACTTACTGTACTCTGCCTTTGTATCATGTGCCAAAAATCAGGAGTCATGCAAAGGCAAAAGGCCGTAACTGACATTTTATCAATATTTACTTGCTGTTCACCATACTTACATCCATTATAAGAACACCTAACCAAGGTCTAGTCATCATGGTATTTGTTTTAAATTATATAGAAGACCTTTGGTTGTTCCTATTTAGTGCTATAATGATCAGGATAGTGCGGCAACACTAACACAGTTAAACAGTATAACAGATAAGTTACTTTGCAGTACAGTATGTACAGTATGAATAAATACAATAAATATTTTCACAATAAAGATAATTTAATTATAATTGAATACAAAGGTATATGTATTTAAATGCAAGATATAGAGTAATAATTAATTAAACATTGGACCAATACATTAGAGATTAGAGACTGCTCATTCCAAGTTTTTTAGTGCGCCCAAATAAAATCTTACTGAAAGCTAGTTTTTTGAGATATCAACCTAAAATTTGGAACACAACTTGTCCATAGGTATATATGTGTCACGAACATGGGTGAAGGCACCTCCTCCTCGAGCCTCCGGAGATCGCATTCACCCGAGTACTGATTACTCGCCCAGCTGTTGCTTATTACCCCACTCTATTTAACCACTTCTGTTTGTTCCCTCTTTGCGAAGTCTTGTTTAGCCCCGGCGACATTTCCAAGCAACTTAGATACCTCTCTAGTTTCCCTGTGTACCGACCTAGCTGTTCCCCGTTCCAGTTTGTTTGCTCCATGCCCAGTTACTCTAGCCTGTTTACCTACCACGATTGATATCCGCCTGCCCCGATCTCTAGCCTGTTCTTGTTTACGCCTCAGCCTCTCTGCCTCACTCTGTTTGCCTGTCCTAGACCATTGCCTGTACCACCTGAGTTTACTGCCTAATAAAACCGCATATGGATCCAAACCAACCTGAGTCTTCATTACAATATGACAAAGCATTCTTGAAATACAACCATTTAAGTTTGGATAGTGATTTTCATGTCTATGCGAAAAAAGGGGGAGTGGTGACAGTTAAAGGGTTAAGGGTTAAGGGCCACCAAACTGCTCAAGATGCTCAGTCAATGAACTCGACTTGGATTACTACTTTTTAATTCTGAGATAATATAGACAGAGTATACCGAAAAAAAGTTGAAATTACATTTACTATTTAGGTTAGCCTACTTAGCGATAACCAGCTGTAAAATCTGACGTGAACACCTGCAAGAAGGAAATATGGCTCAAACACGTATGGATTGTTGTGGATACAGCAGATGACGTGCATTGCTATGGATTATATCTTCTATGGATTATATCGGATTGCATGGAAAGGTAGGATGCCTCTGTATTTAATATTTGGTTTTCAGCATCTGATGTGAGGCGAGTGTCAGCGTCAACGTTAGCGCTAATTTACGTGACACAGATTAAATTTAGCAAGCTCCGGGCTGTCACTGACATTGACAGATCTGAACCATCGCCCTATCACATCGCTATCACAGAGTAATAATACAAACAAGCAGTCGGCAGTCTACACTTTATTTCAAAGATGTGTGGTGTGTATGTTACGCGGTTTGGTGACAATAAAAGAGCGGTAATCTTTGACAGTATGACAAAGCCAGAGTACAGTAACATCACAGCGGCACTGTAACATCTCTCTTGATGCCAGGCGAAACAAAGTCAGAACACCTTAACTCAACTTCAGCGTGCCGGAACAAAGGCTAAGAGCCGTAACAACTGTTACGGCGTTCTGCTGTGGTTTCTCGTATGGTTTTGGATGTTACGGTTGTCATAGCCATTTAGTTTCTCGTTAAAACAATCAAATTGACTCACGATATTTATTCACATGATAAAGGAGGTCTTGAATACCCCAAAAATGACATTAACTCATTTTTGACCAAACATGATGTTACGGTGTTTTGCCTTTGTAGGGCAGAGCAGGTGAATTGATTTCCAATAATAGCATGTATATGGCATTAGCTCTGTTCCAAAACCTACAGTAGTGAACTGGCAAGACAGCATTCACAGAATTCACAAGTGTTAGGGCTGTTCCAAATGTCTTCTAAGATGCTTTCTTTGGGCCATATTTTAAGGCATCATTGCATATATCCTTTGCGGTAAAATACCATAATACATTCCTCAGAGCTTAGCGGGAAAAACATCTACAAGATGGCAGAGAGGTGAGAGAAATTTTGATTATTTAAACAATCCCATTTAATACAGACAAGTAATACTAAAAAATAGTTAAAAATAACATTCAAAATAGACAACTCTTTCCAATATTTTGAAAATATTTGCTAAGAAACATGATAACTAGGGCTGGGTATCTGTTATGAATACCCTGTCTTGTTTCTCTGTTGCCCTTTTGTTTTTCTTAGTTTTCACTTTAGTCCCTTATGTAACTCCATAGTCTCTTTGTTAGCGTTCGTGTTTCCTCTGTTCATTGTTTTCACCTGTCCTCATTAGTTTGCCTTTTACTTCTGTTAATCACCTTGTTATCTTGTTTGAGTTCTGTTTGTTCATTGGTCCCTTTTTCCCTTGTTTATGTATTTATACCCTGTGTCTTTGTTCAGTCTTCGTCTATCGTTGTTTGATGTTAACCCGGTGTATCTTTCCCTCCCGAGTTCCCTGTTTGTGTCTACCGTGGTTTCCTTAACTAGTTTATGTTTCTTTTCCCCATCGTGGGTTGTTACTTTGTGTTCCTTGACTAAATAAAGTTCAAACTGCGTTTGGATCCGCATCTCTTCGTCAGCCTCGTTACTCAAGCATAACAGAACGATAGACCAACTATGGATCCAGCAGTTATACGGGCCAACTGCCGGTTGCTCAACCTCAAACAAGAGGGCCGCCCTGTTGAAGACCACATCAGCGACTTCCTCGGCTGGCGAAATTCACAGACTTCCCGGACTCAGCCCTGGTGGTCTTCTTCAGGGACACTTTACACGGTTCGCTCAGGGAGCGTTTGCCGCCGCCTGCCTTGGTTGGACTCTCCACGACTTCCTGGAGGCGACCTTACTGGTCTGCGGCTCACCCTACACCGTGGTCTTCGCCGAGGAGGATTCCACCTCTCCTCCCACTGTGGTGACTCCCCAGTCGTCCTTGGCGCTTCCTGTCGCGCCAGCCCCACCTGTCAGCGAGCCCGTCCCCACGCCAGTCGCCTTCCATGAGCCAGCGCGGCCCACTGCGTCTGCCCGGAGGAGGGAGAGAAGACGGGCTTCCGCCTCCCGGCCCGCGCCAGCCCCGGTCTGCGAGCCAGAGCCCACGCATGTCACGGTGAGCGAGCTAAAGCCCACGCATGTCACTGTGAGCGAGCCTGAGCCCTCGACCGTCCCCGAGCCAGTGCCTGTAGCCTCAGACGTCAGTGAGCCAGTGCCTGTAGCCTCAGACGTCAGTGAGCCAGTGCCTGTAGCCTCAGACGTCAGTGAGCCAGTGCCGTTAGCCTCAAACGTCAATGAGCCAGCGCCTGTAGCCTCAAACGTCAATGAGCCAGCGCCTGTAGCCTCGACCGTCCCTGAGCCAGCGCCTGTAGCCTCGACCGTCCCTGAGCCAGCGCCTGTAGCCTCGACCGTCCCTGAGCCAGCGCCTGTAGCCTCGACCGTCCCTGAGCCAGCGCCTGAAGCCTCGACCGTCCCTGAGCCAGCGCCTGAAGCCTCGACCGTCCCTGAGCCAGCGCCTGAAGCCTCGACCGTCCCTGAGCCAGCGCCTGAAGCCTCGACCGTCCCTGAGCCAGCCTGAAGCCTCGACCGTCCCTGAGCCAGCGCCTGAAGCCTCGACCGTCCCTGAGCCAGCGCCAGTGGCCGTCGAGCCAGCCAGTGGCCGCTGAGCCAGCGCCAGTGGCCGTGACCGTCCAAGAGCCAGCGCCAGTGGCCGTGACCGTCCAAGAGCCAGCGCCAGTGGCCGTGACCGTCCAAGAGCCAGCGCCAGTGGCCGTGACCGTCCAAGAGCCAGCGCCAGTAGCCATGACCGTCCAAGAGCCAGCGCCAGTAGCCATGACCGTCCAAGAGCCAGTGCCAGTAGCCAGGTCCGTCCAAGAGCCAGCGCCAGTGGTCGTGCCCATCCTAGAACCAGCACCTCTCGAGCCTTCCAGGGCTCCTCCTCCCGAGCTTTCCAGAGCTCCGCCTTCCGAGTTTCCCGAGCTTTCCAGAGCTCCGCCTTCCGAGTTTCCCGAGCTTTCCAGAGCTCCGCTTTCCAGAGCTCCGCCTTCCGAGCTTTCCAGAGCTCCGTTTTCCAGAGCTCCGCCTCCCGAGCTTTCCAGAGCTCCGCCCTCTGAGCTTCCCAGAGCTCCACCTCTCAAGCCTCTCAAGCCTCCTAGGGCTCTGCCCCTCAAGCCTCTCGAGCCTCCCAGGGCTCCGCCTCTCAAGTCTCTCGAGTCTTCCAGGGCTCCGTCTCTCAAGCCTCCCGAGCTTCCCAGAGCTCCGCCCTCCGAGCTTCCCAGAGCTCCGCCTCTCGAGCCTCCCAGGGCTCCGCCTCTCAAGCCTCTCGAACCTCCCAGAGCTCCACCTCTCAAGCCTCTCGAGCCTTCTAGGGCTCCGCCTCCCAAGACCCTCCAGCCTTCCAGGGCTCCGCCCCTCAAATCTCTCGAGTCTTCCAGGGCTCCGCCCCTCAAGCCTCTCGAGCCTGCCAGGGCTCCGCCCCTCAAGCCTCTCAAGCCTGCCAGGGTTCCGCCCCTCAAGCCTCTCGAGCCTGCCAGGGCTCCGCCCCTCAAGCCTCTCGAGCCTGCCAGGGCTCCGCCCCTCGAGCCTCTCGAGCCTTCCAGGGCTCCGCCACTCTGTCCCCCGAGTCTCCTACGGCTCTGCCCCTAGAGCCTCTTGAGCCTCCTACTGCTCCGCCCCCAGAGCCTCTCGAGCCTCCTGCAGCTCCGCCTACGGGGCCTCCTGTGGCTCCACCTCCAGAGCCTCCTACGGCTCCGCCTCCAGAGCCTCCTATTGCTCCGCCTCTCGATCCACTCAAGCCTTTGACGGCTCCGCCCCCAGAGCCTCTTGAGCCTCCTACGGCTCCGCCTCTCGAGCCACTCAAGCCTCCTGCGGCTCCAGCCCTCAGAGCCTCCTGTGACTCCGCCTCCCGAGCCTCCCACGGCTCCCCCTCTCGAGCCACTCAAGCCTTCGACGGCACCGCCCTCCGAGCCTCCTACGGCTCCGCCGCTCGAGCCACTCAAGCCTTCGACGGCTCCGCCCTCAGAGCCTCCCGAGCCTCCTATGGCTCTGCCTCCCGAGCCTCCTCCGGCACCGCCTCTCGAGCCACTCAAGCCTTCGACGGCTTCACCCTCAGAGCCTCCTACGTCTCTGCCCCCAGAGCCTCCAGAATCTTCCTGGTCTCCGCTCCTAAAGCCTCCCACGGTGCCGCCTACCTCGGCTCCGCCTCCTGAGCCTCTTTCAGCTCCACCTCCTGAACCTCCTTCAATTCCACCTCCGGAGCCCCCCGAGCCTCTCCTGGCTCCGCCTCCGAAGCCTCCATTGGCTCCGTCTTCAGAGCCTTCTTCGCCCTCGCCACCTTCGGCTCCACCTCCAGTGGCTCCGCCTTCTGAGCCTTCTACACCATCGCCTCCCTTGGCTCCGCCCAACACTGTTCCGCCTCCTGACCTGCCCAAGGCCTTACCGCCTGAGTCTGCCACGGCCCTGCCTAAGCCTCCTTTGGCACCGCCTCCCAAGTCTTCTACGGCTCCGCCTCCGAAGTCCTCCTTGGCTCCACCTCACACGGCTCTGCCAGCCTCTGTCCTGTGGCCTCTTCCCAGACCTCCTGACCCAGTCCCAGTCCCGTGGCCTCTTCCCAGGCCCCCTGACCCAGTCCCTGTCCGGTGGCCTCCACCCAGGCCTCCAGACCCTGTTCCCGTCCTGAGGCCTCCCCCCCAGGCCTCCTGACCCAGTCCCTGTCCAGTGGCCTCCTCCCAGGTCCCCCAAACCTATCCTTGCCCTGTGGCCAGCTCCCAGGCCTCCTGCACCTACCCTTGCCCGGTGGCCAGCTCCCAGACCATCGAAACCTGTCCCTTTGTGCCCCCATGGACTGCCTAATTGTCCCTTGTGCCCCCGTGGACTGTCTCATCTCCCTTTGTGCCCCCCGTGGACTGTCTCATCTCCTTTGTGCCCCGTGGACTGTCTCATTTCCCTCGTGGCCCCGGACTTCCTGCCTGCCCTCTGTGCCCCTTGGACTGCCTCCTGGTTCTTGTGCCCCCCTGGTCTGCCTGTCTGCCCCGGTGCCATCATTTTGTTCTCTGTGGGTTTTTTGTCTTTTGTCTTTGTCTTCTAGGATCGTCTGGAAGCCGATCCTTTGAGAGGGGCTCTGTTATGAATACCCTGTCTTGTTTCTCTGTTGCCCTTTTGTTTACCATTGTTGTCACTTTTGCATTTCTTAGTTTTCACTTTAGTCCCTTATGTAACTCCATAGTCTCTTTGTTAGCGTTCGTGTTTCCTCTGTTCATTGTTTTCACCTGTCCTCATTAGTTTGCCTTTTACTTCTGTTAATCACCTTGTTATCTTGTTTGAGTTCTGTTTGTTCATTGGTCCCTTTTTCCCTTGTTTATGTATTTATACCCTGTGTCTTTGTTCAGTCTTCGTCTATCGTTGTTTGATGTTAACCCGGTGTATCTTTCCCTCCCGAGTTCCCTGTTTGTGTCTACCGTGGTTTCCTTAACTAGTTTATGTTTCTTTTCCCCATCGTGGGTTGTTACTTTGTGTTCCTTGACTAAATAAAGTTCAAACTGCGTTTGGATCCGCATCTCTTCGTCAGCCTCGTTACTCAAGCATAACAGAATCGATGCAGATTTACCCGATTCAATTTGATTTAATTCAGATTCATGTGGGTATATTTAAGTTATAATGTCCATTTTGCTTACACATGAAATCAATTTCTACAATTCTCAATGCCAATTTTAAAATCACAATAAAAAAGCTAATTAATATGATTAAGCATTGTTTCATTTTCTAAAGTAATTATTGAAGACAGTCAATAAATTAAGTCAGTATAAAGAACAAAATAAGAAATGACAAGAAATTGATCAAATAAAAAAGAAAACAGTACTTCTGGGGACTGACATAAAACTAATTACATTACTGGTCTTCACTGTATGATTATAATACATGAAAACCTTTTAAAGCTAAAGTTATCCAGCCACAAGCAGTGTGTGGTTTTCTCATTTTATAACTATTAACAACATTATAAATCGTGAGGCTGCATTTACACTTCCAGTCTGATATTTTGATACAAATCCACTTTTTGTCAAGTAAAAGATCAATCTTGGGATTTTAATAACCAATAAATCTGATAATTCTGAAGATTGTGATGACGAATCAGAAAATATACTTTTTTTTTACACAGCCCTAATGATAATGTCAAACTCTTTTGGAATCAATTGTGTACATTTTTCCATGCTGACTGCTATTTGTGTGCCGTGCATAGTTGCTGCCTACTTACAGCATTCCGAATTAGTTATTTATGAGGTTCCATCTCATTTAGAATGCTGCCTTTGAAGGCTGCCTATGTAGGCCGTAGACAGCAAGGCAGCTCTCTAGGTTTTGGACTAGAGCTATTTTCTAGATTTCAGCATCCCACAGACTGGTATATTATTATCAAATCACATTCAAAAAGTAAACAAATAAATATTTAATAAAAAGAAACTCAAATCAGCACTCTGGGTCTTTTTCTTCCTGACAGGAATACCAGGGATTTTGAATAGCAAATCAGTTGAGAATTTCCTAAGCGTGATTCACTATTGAATGACTATTACAAATGCCTGCTACAGTCACTTGAAAGATGTTATTTAAAGTGCATGCCTAGATTCCACACATGCTTAGATAGAGCTGTGAATAACTGTATAATATGGCTCACAGCTTAGCGTACAGAGAGAGTTCACGCACAAATGCATCTTTCGTTCGCATATACTGTACAAGGTTTGACTGAAAAGTTATATAATAAGGAACACAATATCTACTGTATCTTTTCAGTCAAACAATTCTGGCCTGCACACCATTTTGACCAACTGTCGAAATCTAATATAGTGAGTTTTGTAGTTCCAGGGTTAGTCACTTTATTGCATTGGCAAGAATGCAAGAGAATTATCAGTTTGCACTGTCTGCAGCATGCAGCGCACTAAATCACTGACTGCTGACCACCATACTGAATTAAATTGTCATCTATTGGTGCCCCATTTCAACATATTTAAATGGCCAATCACCACATACATTCAGCATCACAGTGCCTTACTATTCTGTACAGTATGTGGGATTTCCATTGTTTTTCCATGACTTTTACATTATTTTTCCAGTTGTTTGCATTGCTGGATAGGGTTTTATTTAAATAAATGTATAGAGATTGCACTCACAAAGCCATATTTTCTCAAATAAGCACATACAGTGAAAAAAGTTACAATTATGAAAAAAAAAAAAAACTTTCATGTTCCTTCATTCTTTAGAAAACCATATCTACTAGTACTTAATAAAAAACCAGGATGGCTTTAGAACAACTACACGTATCTAAAGAAACATCAATGACTTTGAGTGGCAGGGCAGAGGGCGGGGCCGGTTCGTGATTCTGCACACCTGGTCCCTTATCAGGCTAATCAAGCCTCCGAGAGAGATAAAGGCCGACTGCGGAGGATTGTGTGGGGGAGAGAGATCGTTTACGGACATGACCCTCATGTGTGTGTTTGTCTTTTTAGTTTCTCATTAAAATATTATTTACATCGTCAGCCGGTTTTCGCCTCCTCCTTTCCATCGAACTACATTGCACTTTGTTACACTCCAAGGAACAATATGGCCAACTCAAGAACCCAGGAAAACACAGGCAAAACAGTCCTTGAAATGAAGGTGTTTCTTTGCTGAAGAACCATTGAAGAACCTTAATTTTAAAGAATGTACATGACGTGAAAAGTCTCCAGTTAACTGGATATGTTTGTAAAAAGCTGCTTGTGTAAACATGGAGATTTAGCTCAAGGTTGGAAAAGTCTGATCTATAGATCTTAAACATTGTTATGTCCTTCAATTCTCTACTGGTCTCCTTTCTAATACAATAACACAAATAAAATAGCTTCACACAATGCTTTCCTCTATTGCTTCAACATAAGTGCTGTATACAATTTGATTGTTTTAATCTAATCTACTTTACTAGGTTAGCTTTACTCAAGCAGATGTACATAACACAAATGTCTGCTCAAGGGGAACCTTTCCAAAATGATTATGGAAAAGAACAAGACATTTTGTCGGTCTCTTGGTTTCCACATCATACTTTTAGTCACACTCTCAGTGAAATATTCTCACTGGTTCAAAATCATGCTCTTATTCGCACAGCATTTCATTTTAAGTGAGGGAATTAAAATGTCTTTGTTGTGTGACACTTAGTTAGAGCTAGATTTTAGACTGACAAATCTGATTTAGGCCATAGTTGCATAGCAACAACAAAATAAAGTATATGAAACAATAAATTTAATCATGAAAGAGACAAAATAATAATAATAATAATAATAATAATAATAATAATAATAATAAAAGGCATACAATTTTTCAGCAACCTCAAGTTGTATGTTGAGTATTTTACTTATGAGGACTACCACGAGGTAAACATTCTATTTAGCATTTTTACTAGTTGCCAAAACAATTTGACTGTGACATGGAATATATTTACATAGTGATTTCAATAAGACTTGAATTGATTATGAAGTTAGGCACTTGCTTGGACAAAAGGGTCAGTGGTCATCAGGTCATGATGTCATCAGTATGCCACAATACGAATAATGTATCTGTAAAATGGATCATCAGGCTTTATGTTCTCTGTTTAGGGAATTAATTTGTATAAGAGATACAAATAAAAGGCTCTGTTGGCTTGGATAGTGGAAAAAAGGTCTGCTGTCTGTAGATAAGAGTTATGAGACTATAAACCAATAATATAAAATCTCATAAAGATGTTATTGTTGCACTGTTTCTCGTCTCAGTGTGTAAGTGAAGATATTCACATATGTGTGTGCTTTCACTATACCACAGTGGGGATAAAATTAAGTGGGGATACATCGAGATAAGCTATCAAGTTAAATTGACCTTTAACCTTGGCCAAAAAATCTCCTCAAAAGTATGTACCGAAGGTGTTTCAGGAGGAATTAGTCCTCCACCATCAACTGCTAACATGCATTCTATGTACTACGTTTTCATAATTCAATCAATTCTTGATAGATAAAAGTCCCACCCTGTATTTTTTCTCATCAATATCCTGTTTCACTCATAAATACATCACATAATTGAGGCAAAATGGTTAGCAAATGCTACTTTATGTTGACTTTCAAGTTAATTTATTACAGATTACATTGTTGATAACAATAATTATCTGCCTATATTTCAGAAGCACTGCCCCTCTCTCTAAACTGAAGGAAGGAATTAGAGGAAGTGGGAGTTCGAGGGAGTTTGAGGGAGTATTGGAAGGCAGATGTCACAACAGAGAGAGACTCCGGATAGCATTGCCACAGAAATGAATTTCTTGTTTACTACCAACTCAGCTTGAATGAAACCGTTTATCACCAGTTGAATGAAACAGGGACGAGATGAAAAGTAAAAATTACAAAGAATGAGAAAACAACGGGAACCAATAAAAAGAGACAGGGTTTGATACCAACAGTGCCAAACAGAGATAAAAGCACTTGCAGCAGATTGATACAAAATAAACCGAACTAGACGTAAATGTATAGAGGAATGTTCAATGTTTGAGAAATTGGAGGGCCTTGTTTTTGAAAGACACCTGCAAAATAAAATGTAAGTAAGCATGCTTTAGTGTGGGCAGTACTACCAAAATCACATTCTGAGTTATTTGAAATCATGGTAATGGTATATCACATAGTGTTATTTGTGCAGGAAAATCAACAGAAAATGTTTTTAACCACGTGGTAATGCCTGAAAAAAATCTATTGAATTAAATGCTTTTCAAATGAAATGTACTTATTATTTTATTATTTTCTATATTTGGAACTTATACAATACGATTATTCAATAAAAAAAAAAAAGAAAAGATGAATCAGTCTGGTACATTCCAAAACAGCTTCACATTGTGTAACAACAGGGCCAGTGGTGGCTCAGCGGTTAAGGCTCTTTGTTACTGACTGAAATGTTGGGGGTTCAAGCCCCAGCACTGTCAAGATACCACTGTTGGGCCCTTGAGCAAGGCCCTTGACCCTATCTGCTCCAGGGCACTGTTTCATGGTTGACCCTGCGCTCTGACCCCAGTTTAGTTGGGATACGCTAATACATGCATTTCATTGACTCTGCACAATGACAATAAAGTTGAATAAAAAAAATTACAAAAATCAGTTTAAAACAAGACTTAAAAAACAGGTAAAACCAAAAGCTATGACTTTTATTCCCATAGTGACCAACCAATCAACAGAGTTTGAAATCAATACAATACAGGCATTACATTTTATTTTACCTCCAATCCAACACTTTCGTTTAAGAAACAACAAACTTTGTGAACAAATTTGGCTCATTATACTCATTACATATTTATTTCTGCAATACAAATGACTGATGTATGTCAATAACCTGTAATACTCTTCCCTGATTTTGTACAAAACCGAAGTGTAATTTTCCTATTAAAATTATGGTTATGTTTAGGGTAAGAGTAGGCTTGGTTTAGGAGTTATATTTAGAGAAGATCATAATAACATTGTTTGTTGGTGTAACATATTAGGACTTTTTTGTTTGGCCTTTTATTTTGAAGGATAGCTCTGTTCTCTGCACTCCCCATGATTGTTCCCAGATCTTTCGTGTTAATTAGTCTTGTTAACTTCATTTGTTCTTGTGTGTAAAAACTGCCCTGATGTTCTCTGTGTCCTTTATGATTGTAATGTTTGTTTTCAAGATGTCTAATGTTTCCTGTGATTGTGGTTTTCTTGGTTTTACTTTGCGTACCTTCATTAAAAACTGCATTTAGATCTTGAACTTTTGCATCACCTCATCAAATGTTACAGTTGGTTTGTAAAAGTCATATATTATTGGACAGGCAAACTTGTGCAATTTCTTATGATTTTGCTATCTTGAACTATTATTAGGACTTGTCACCATATGCCAGGTTGCATAGTTACTACTAATAAAACTGGTATTTTCATACTAGCCACATCTGTAATAAATATATAAATAAATACAATAATTATATACTGTTTAATTTCAACATGAAATGGAATTTGCAAAAAATTTTGCAACAGTAATATGACATATTTATATCCAAAACAAGATATTCAATGAGAAAAAATTATATGGGGACTTGATTTTATCCATCAGGATTTGACTGGATCATGAAAAGTGATTTTTATATGATATGTGGATGGAGGGGAGCAGCTAAAAATGAAGAGTGCTTGGAGACGTCAGCAGATAATGAAAGTTGTCTCAGAGTCTGAGCATGTTCATACATTATGCTTGAAATTACTACAAAAATAATAAAATAAAAAATCTGATGATGATTTTAAAATGTTTCCTGTTTTAATGGATTATGATTTTACAAAAGTAACAATCATTTTTTAACGTCTAGGTACTGTTGTAACCTCCGTTCCCTGATGGAGGGAACGAGACATTGTGTCGAGTGAAGCGACACTAGGGGACTTTCTTAAAGGCCTCGGTTACCTATGAACTTGAGAAAAGGCCAATGAGAATTTGGGAGACAGAATTTGCATGTCCCTCCCCCAGACATACGGGCATAAAGCGAGGGAATTATGCATCTGTTCATTCCGGTTTTGCACTGAGGAACCGAGATTAAAGTTTGTCCATTGCAGTGGCTCGGTTCAGCGTCATGGCCAGGCGGACACAACGTCTCGTTCCCTCCATCAGGGAACAGAGGTTACAACAGTAACCTAGACATTCCCCATCCGTTGCTCACTTAGACATTTTGGCAAGTGAAGCGACACTAGGGGTCCCTATTCAGTCACGCCATGCACTGAACCATGTATGTGCACTGTTGATGCAGGTGCAGGAATACGTTCTTATCCAACTCCTATTCTTTCAGGGGGAAAAGACCCTGCAGAGACCACCATCTTCCCAGGCTGGGGGGGAGGTAAAGAGTGGCGAAATACGTCACATGGGTTTTCAGGCCACATGTGGAAATGGCTTGGTGGTAGATCCTACCTGCTGAGAGGGAGGAGTTGCTACAAACATGGCGACCGGGGGGCAGCGGGGACTGCCCAAGGGAAATGCGGGTCTGCCCATAAGGGGACTGTACTGTGAACAATACACATGGGGGGATTAATCCACAAAGGCCCATCCTGTGGAGCATCTATTCCAGTAAAGAGTCATTTTAGTACCAGTAGTGGGTCTGGTCAGGGAAATCCTCCACTGAATTTGTGGACAAGAGTGCTAGGGAGGAAGAACATCCAGGAAGCGTGTATCTGGGGGACTTTCCTGGGGGAAAAGAGTGCACGTGATCACCTCAGTATAGGGGAAAGGCTCTATGTGTAAGCGGAACACCTGGTCAGATGTTCCACATTCCTAAGTTCTACATGCACGGACCAGAGAGAACACATGACGAGACCGACTCAACCCTGAGATTTTTAAATCTTGTAAAGGTATTGGGTGTTGCCCAGCCTGAGGCTCTGCAGATGTCTGCTAGAGAGGTGCCATTGGCCAGTGCCCACGAGGATGCCACACTTCTCATCGAGTGTGTTCGAATCCGCAATGGGAAGACCTCTGTTTGGAGACAGCGTTCCCTTTCTGCTGCTCACCAAAGCAGACAAAGAGCTGCTCAGAACATCTAAAGCTCTGCGTGCGGTCCACATAGGTACACAAATCATGCACCGGACACAGCAACGAAAAGGCTGGGTCTGCCTCCTTCCGGGGCAGCGCTAGCAGGTTCACTACCTGGTCTCTGAAGGGGGTTGTAGGAACCTTGGGCATGTAGCCCGGTTACGGTCTTAGGATGACATGTGTGTCTTTCAGACCAAAATCCAGGCAAGCGTCACTGACAGAGAACGCTTGCAGGTCCTCAACCCTCTTGATGGAAGCGAGAGCGATCAGGAGGACCATCTTCAAGTAGAGGGCTTTGTGCTCGACTGATTCTAGTGGCTCGAAGAAGGGTCTCTGAAGGCCTGAAAGGATGACGGAGAGATCCCATGAGGGGAACAGGCATGGCCTGGGAGTGTTCAGCCTCCAAACGCCTCTAAGGAATCTGATAATCAGATCGTGCTTCCCTAGGGACTTACCGTCCACTTCTTCGTGGTGAGCTAATATGGAGGCTACATAAACTTTCAAGGTGGAAGGGGACAGCCTCCCCTCCAGCTTCTCTTGCAGAAACGAGAGCACTGATCCGACTGTGCATCTCTGTGGGTCTTCAGATCGGGAAGAACACCAATTTGTGAACAAGCTCCACTTTAGGGAAAAAAGTTGCCTGGTAGAGGGAAACCTGGCTTGGTTGATCGTGTCTACAACAGCAGCTGGTAGGCTGGTAGGAGGAGGTCCTGTGTAGGTGTCCTCTAGGCTTGTCAGAGCCAGCCGTGGGGGCAGCAGTCTTGGGTCCGGAGGCGAGATGTCCATGTCCGGTGTGCCGGGACTGATGAAGTGTGGCATCGGGTTGCCTTGAGAACGGCATTTGCGGAACAGATGACACAGGAAACAAGAATATTGCTCTTTTATTGGGAATGTGGGTACTGCAGCCAGGGAGACGGAGTGATCTGCTTAACAGCTACGGAGAAAACGGGGCAATGCCTGGACCCGAGGAACCAATCTTCTAGTTGTGAAGGCTGTGGGGAGGATGAAGAGTTCCAGTACAACCCCACGCTGACAGTGGCCCGGGCAAGCATGTCGGCCATTTCGGCGTCAGTCTCATACTGGGCGTGCCGACCCGAAAGCAGCAGTCCAGTCAAGTCTTCCGCACCAGACGCCGCAAAGCTCTCCGATGCAGCAGCGAACTCATCATCCAGCTCGGGGGGCTCGAGGGACTAAACAGACTGGCCGTGAGGTGAGCCGCTCTCACCTCGAGCTTGGACGGAAGTCAACGAGCATGCCAGGGGGCAGGTGGATCTACCCGGTGAAACCGAGCCCACTGCCATCCCCAAATCGCCTTCATCGCCAGCCAGGTCATCCTCAATCCCAGGGGAAGAAGGAGTGATGCGGGGAGCGGCTGGAGTGGCGTTCCTCTTTAAGAAGCAAAGCTGCAACCACAATGTTGCCATGATTAAGTTCTCGCAGTGAGAACACAAACCATCCACAAACGATGCCTCAGTGTAATCGCGGCCCAGACACACGAGGCAGCGTCTGTGACCATCAGGAGCAGAGAGAAATTGACTGCATCCAGGAACTACACAGGGGCGGAAGGGCATCTTTATAAAGATGAGTCCTGAACATTCAATGCAATCTGTGTATTGCTCTTTCAGAAAAAATTATCTCTTTTAGCAGCGCTGTCAAAGTGCCCAGGGGCAAAGCTGCACTGCCGTGCAGAGGAGAAAGCTACTGATATGGACCGTAGATCCAACAGCATATGCTCATTGGCCTTTTCTCAAGTTCAGAGGTAACCGAGGCCTTCAAGAAAGTCCCCTAGTGTCGCTTCACTCGACACAACGTCAAAGTGAGCGACAGTCGGAGAACTATAGTTAAAAACATAACTTTTTTTAATAATTTGTTTTAATGACTTTAATGCAATGTCGATGTGCAGTTATTGTACAAGTTGAAATATTGAGAGAAGCAAGATTCGGACAAAGGAGAATGTTTAAATGTTGTCATGTCAGATGGACTGCTGACAGAAGAATAGAGCTTAAGTACTGAAGCTATGGAGTGAAATAAAAGATTTAAGTTATTTCACAGCAAGTGCTGAGGAGAGATTAAAGAGCTCCTGGGCAACTCAGCTGCCGTCAGGTGGGAGAGGGAACAAGCACAGAATAATAAGAAATATTCTCTCTCTAAGTACCTTTACAACATGACAGTCAATGCAGAGGAATACAATCTAAAAAAATAAATAGGTTAATGGAAGTGAAAGAATTTACAGACCTTACAAAAATTGTAATTTGACAATACTGAGGTTCAGTGAGGGTATCAGGTGGTAATGCCATGGTAATATTCGATAAACATATACCATGCACTGTAAAAGTGTTAATTTTAAAATGTGGTTCATGTGGTGAAATTTGATAAAAATAAACTGATTTCGTTCAAATATACTATTTAATATGTCGGAATCACATTGACTACTGTAGGCTACTTCAACAAAAGTAGTTTTTATCTCTGTAAGCTGAAGGAAAAAAAAAAGCTGAATTTCACTTTTCAAACTATGGTAATTAAATATAAATAAGGTACTTCAAATAATACAATGGTAGTGTCCAAAAGTAAATAAATAAATAATACAAAATAAGGTATTAGTGATAGATTGACATATCAATTAACTGTTTTCACTGATAATGAGTTATCATTAATTGGCCAATATCTGGTCATTTTAAGATGACAAAGCAGACACACTTACCAAAAACCATGCCTGGTTGACCGATTAACCAAAGTGTGTAATTTGCTAAACCTACAATCAGCCTTCTCAATTGACAATGCACATTTTTTGTTTTCAATTATTTTTAAGGGCTAACACCTACACCTAACCAAGGTTTTTTTTTATGGTACATTTTTATGTTAACAGTTTGTGAGGGATACACATCTCTAAACTCTCATTAGGTTAACTGATCTGGTGAAGCATGGCTGAAACTCATTAATCTGGCCAACGATGTTGTGTAGGGAAACATAATTCGCCAAATGTTTATGATCATACTTTCTTTATCAATAAGAATGTGTTAATGTGTATGCAGTGAGCTGGCTGTCAAAGATACCCTTTTCTTTAGGCCCTTTTGATTTACCTCTTTGTTTTCCGGTCCCTATCTAGCATGCTCTGTCAGCACATGTGTTGGACTTTCCTCTAATTAAAACATAACCAGTGGAGGAATGCTTGTGCTTGTTTACTCTTATTGAAATAAGCAGCCCTGCCTCCCAGCAGAGTGTGCAATTAGGAGCTTGAACTAATGTATATGGTATTCAGTACAGTGAGTGGCCACCAGAGTGGAATTAACATACAGACATAGATGATACGTTCACTTGAGTCATATTTGTGTCACCTTTGTAAATGTGTTTGGGTGCTATACTAATATTGATGAATACCAAGTTAAAAACTGGAAATGCATGTAAGCTGGATGTTCTATCGGAGAGAAAAGTCTAAAGCTAATACAGTAACAGGGTAATTCCTGTTATGCAGTTCATTTTAAAATCTGAAATTTTAGTATTATTATTTAGACGTTTAACATTTTTATAAAATAGCATCAAATGTTTAGGAGTCAGACAAACCAACTAATCCCACAAAACATCACAGAAAGGATAAAACACATTGCAATTACTCACTGATCTTTGTCCTGTTGTTAATACCAAAATTATGTCACTTCCTGGAAGATGTTGTCATAATTTAACTACTTAAATCAAAGTAATTAAATTATTCTTGTTATAGTGCATAATTTTGCTGTAGTGGTAAAAAAAAATTGTATGATTTAAAAATGAACCCAATGTATTAAGATATATTTGATGGGGCCAGAAAACGTATTGCACAAATATTGAAAATGAAAATGAAAGCTCTGCATCAAATACTAAATTAGCTGTTTATGTTTTTAGAATTCAAATGTGAAAACAGCAAGAAAAATGTGTTTGTTTTGATTGTAGGATGTGCATGCTATATCAGGCAGAGTTAATGACTCACAGTGCTTTATCAATGCTGACGAAATGTGGCTGCTGGTTTTATTTTCAAGCATCAAGCTTGAAAAACTAATGAAGGGAATATTGTCACTGAGAGAGATCAGTAAAGAGTGTAAATCAGTAACTGAATAAAAATGAAAGCGAATAAAAACTAATGTGGACACAAGAAGGTATACAAGAGAGTACTGAATGAAAGCTAAAAGTATAAGTGTGAGGGACAATATTGATGTATAATTACACACAATGTAAAATTGAAAAAAGTCAAGCATTCATTGAATGAACAGCATTTAGTTAAGGAACCTTTAAAGTATACACATTCTTTTTTTTTTGTATTGCCCTTTACTTTACTTATAAAAGACTATTGCTACTTTTATTCCAAAGCAAGGCGAAAAGAGTGTCTTACACTTCTAAAGAGATAACTTGATTGTGTTTTGAAAAAAGTCGTTATTGCCTTTGGATTTATGGTGCATTTTCAGACATTCATTTTCATTTTCTAAGTTATGAAGTCGCTGTAAAGGCAACAATACCGATAAAGGCCATTGTCAGTTTGTTCTGAGGTCAATGGTAACTCTACTTCTCTCTGATGGTTAAAGAGACTGCATAATCTCACACAAACTTCTCTCTGCTTGAAAGGGAGAACCGAGGTTAACGTGATTGCAAGGTAATGATAAAAGTCACTTGTCGGGTAACTATTGCTGTTGAGAGAAGCAATACACTGTGATCCTCTCAATGCTGAACGTCTTTCAAAATGGCAAGAGTAATTATTTTAGTTTCTTTAGTTTAGAGTCTTTTAAAATAGCTGGAATGATGAGAGTGACTAAATAGGGTTAAATAAAATTTGTTCAACTATTCCTTTTAAAATGCTGCAATGTTACTGTTTGAGAATGGCAGTAAAACATTTATCTTACACTGAAATATGGCTGTGGAGAAAACTTTTGTAATATCTGACAATATGCTATTAAGGAATGACAGATATATTATGAGGTCTCACTTTGGATAGATTTTTCTAAGTGCTGAGGGAGGTGCATGACTGCCACAAATGGTTTGTAATTCGAAACTGCTGAAAGACTTTTTGCAACAACAACAACAAATGGTAACAAGAGGTCTAATGTTTTGCTAAAATTGATTTCCGAAGTCCCAACTGACACACTGATCTCCTGTGTGATAATGTTGCTGTTTAAGTGGTAATTGAATTTGCATTGCCCGCATGAACACCAATGCTCATTGCATCAGAGCATAAGCATACTGTACAGTATAAGCTATTTCAAAGTTTAACTGTTCTATTTCAATTTAGCCGAAAACCCTATAATGTGTGTTTAATAGTGTGACATCATGCCCTGCTACTGATCACAAAAAATCAACATGTGTTCTATGAACTGTATTTGTTTTTTTGTTTTTTTGCAATAATGATGGAAATGTCCATAGCTTTTTGTCACCAAGACTTTAAGGTATGTACCTGTGCAGAAATTAACTTTAAAAAATAAACACACCAATTGAGAAATTATTATTGGAGTAAAAAGTGTGAAACTAGTCTTGGTCTTACAATATTTTATGTGATGATCTTAAATGATTTTGCTGTTTTTAATTTTCTTTTTCTACCACTGTCTTTGGCATTTTGGTGCATTTTTATTGCTCTGTATTTTATATTCTAAATAGCACTTTCTTTATATTTCTGCCCATCTTAAAATCCACGATCCCGGATCCGGGATTTAAAATTACGTCAGTAATAATGTACTTCCAATTTTAAATGTATGCGGAGGAGTTATAAGCTCATATCTGGTACCATTTGAAAGCTTAGAATGTCTACTTTCTTGAGATATGCATCACTTTGGCATTTGTTTTACACTAAGTAACTTATTTACAATAAATTACATAGTTCCACCCATCAAAAGTCGTGGTCATAATTATGTATGCTTTTGAATACGCATATTTCTCATATCGCTCAAATATGACGCACATGTACAAACCATGTATCAAATGAAAGCTCTCATTGCCAGTAAGAAGTTCCAATAAGTCTTTTTATTGAGGTATAATCACATATCTAATACACTTCGAATGAATCATGAAGTATACAATCAACATTTGTAAACATACAAGTGAAATTATTGAATATTTGCCGTGCTACTCGCACTAGACAGCACAGTTAGCCACAAATGCTACATAATCCTTTACCTTAGGTTATTCTCTGCAAAATGAGCCGTTTTTCAGTGTTTTCTGTGGTTGTGTGCCCAAGTAATCCCTCGAGTGCAGAAACACCACAAAGTAATGTTATATGATATTCAACAATCCAGGAAAATATGTAAACATCCGATCCGGATAAAGCATATATTGCCGTAAAGCTTAGACCCTCTGCTTTCCGGCAATGTCTCTCAAGATCAAATAGACCAATCAGGGGCTGTGATATTCCATCCAGACTGTGAAGTGATCACTAGGTAGGTTACGTGCGCAAAACACACAGACGCGTCTCACCAGACACCAGAGCGCATATTTACCACTTTCAACAGTGTTTTATGTAATGACAAAGGGTTTTCTGTAAAATTACACTGGGATTTTGCATTTATAGCACTGTATATGGGTATGGGGAGACTTTAGATTTGGGTAGGCGGAAAGTACACCACAAAAAGGTAATATTCCTCCCTTCAAATAAATTTAATTAGATATTAAACATAACATGATACAGACAAAATTCCTTTTTCAGGTATTTGCTGACATCTAGTGGAAACAGCCAAAACTGTCTGCTTGCTGCTAGGGTTTACAGGGCTTGAGTTATACACTTTCAAAAATGAATTTATATAAAAAAAATCAAAAAGCGTCTCTTTTTTAGGAGGGTTATTACTGTTCAGACAACATATATTTAATTTTTTTTATATTTTTAGCAGTGTTTTATGCAACTTCAAAGGGTTTCCTGTAAAATGACACCAAAACTGTGTATTTAGGCCAAAGTATGTGGGAATGGGAAGCTTTTTAATTTGGGTAGGCCAAATCCAGGCGGAAATCCCCAAAAATGGCAAGGATCTTAAGAGGTTAAAAGATCTGCGTTCATTTATGTGCATACTTTGACACAGGGTAAGAATCATAGTTTGGACTGTGTCACTGTGTGTGTGCATGTAATGATGGTAGCATCTATGTCATTTATCAAACCAGGCTGGCTAATGCAGTATCCATTGTTTCCCCTTCCTGAACCTTGGTGAGATGGGAGAAAGGTCTCAAGTTGTTCCTGGCAGGCTACTCACCCTTAATGGCTAAATTTTTTTAGGAACAGGGTGGTTATGTGTATGGAATGAAACAGGGCCGTTGCAAGTTATTCTGGCCCACTGACTGCATATTGCTCTGGGCCCCTTTCCTCTTAAAAAATACAGTTTAGAATTTGTTGTTGGACGACGCCATTGCCACCACCCTCCATCTGGCCCTCACCCACCTAGATAAAAAGGACTCATACATTCGAATGCTGTTCATAGACTTCAGCTCAGCATTCAACACAATCATTCCTAAGCACAAGATTGGAAAGCAGAACCTGCTGGGCCTGGACACCTCCCTCTGCAACTAGATCCTGGACTTCCTGACTGGGAGACCTCAGTCAGTCCGGATCAGGAACAGCATCTCCACCACCACCACACTGAGCACTGGGGCCCCCCAGGGCTGTGTGCCCAGTCCACTGCTGTTCACTCTGCAGATTCACGACTGTGCAGCAATGCACAGCTCGAACCACATCATTAAGTTTGCCAATGACATGACCATGGTGGGTCTCAAAAGCAAGAACGACGAGTCAGCATATAGAGAGGAGGTGCAGCGGCTAACGGACTAGTGTAGAGCCAACTGAATGTGGAAAAAACAAAAGAGATGGTTGTTGACATTAGGAGAGCACAGAGTGACCGCTCTCTGCTGAACATTGACGGCTCCTCTGTGGAGATCGTCAAGAGCACCAAATTCCTTGGTGTTCACCTGGTGGAGAAACTCACCTGGTCCCTCAACACCAGCTCTATTACCAAGAAAGCCCAGCAGCATCTCTACTTTCTTCAAAGGCTGAGAAAAGCACATCTCCCACCCCCCATCCTCACTACATTCTATAGAAGGACTATTGAGAGCATCCTGAGCAGCTGCATCACTGCCTGGTTTGGGACTTGCAACATTTCGGAGCGTAAAGCCCTGCAGAGGATAGTGAGAACAGCTGAGAAGATCATCGGGGTCTCTCTTCCCTCCATCAAAGACATTTACAAAAAACACTGCATCCGCAAAGCAACCAGCATTGTGCATGACCCCACACATCCCTCACACAAACTCTTCACCCTCATGGCCAGACTGTGTAACAGCTTCTTCCCCCAAGCCATCAGACTCCTCAATACACAGAGACTGGACTGACACACACACACGTGTCCTGAGTTGCACTTTAATTATTGTCCCTTTATACCTGGCTGCTAACTCAATAACTGCTATGTGCATAGAACAGTATCTCATAGTATGTTAAGTTTACATTTGGCATTTTTCAAACTGTCATCTTTCTGCATTGCTGTGTACTTTATATTGTGTACTGGTCGGCTCTGCACTGTCTCTCACTGTGCCTATTGTCCTGTTAATTTTTAGTAATTTATTGTACTGTCCCATACTTTTTGCACACGTTTGCATGTTTTTGCACACGTTTGCATGTGCACTTTATGTAGGTATGTTATTTAGTGTGTGTAGTCTCATGTAGTTCTGTGTTTGTCCTATGTTGTTTTATGTAGCACCATGGTCCTGGAGGAACGTTGTCTCGTTTCACTGTGTACTGCACTAACTGTATATGGTGGAATGACAATAAAAACCACTTGACTTAACTTGGTGGTGTTGTAACTTGTAAGAGAAAAAACTTAATTCAGCAGTTAAGAATGATGCAGTGGGAGAGGTATGGCGAATAAGAAAAGTTTGTATACTATAAAGTTATGCGGCATTTCGCAACTCGAGGCAGTTGATGTGCCAACACAGCCATGGTCCTATGCAGGAGAGAGCGGCTGCGTGCCCATTGCACATGGCACCCCAGGCTATCTTGGAGGCAATAACTACGTCACATAACATTGATGTGCCTGGACATTTGCTGTAGGGGGACTCCTGCCCGCAGAAACGCAAGATCTGCCCAAGGGCTGAACAAGTGGTGGCAGACTGGCGTGATGGCCACGCAATGTGTGCCGCCGTGCCATGGCCACCTCGGGACTCGGGTCTGAACCCAGTGCTGAAACGGTCTCATATGCATCAAACAGAGCGACTTGACCACTGACGAGGATGCCATATGACTCAGGAGCCACTGAAAGTATTTCCGCTGAATGACTTCAGACAGTTCAGCACCGACTGCACCTGCTCGCTTGTGAGGTACACTATCATTGATATCGAGTCAAACTCAAAGCCAAGAAAAGAGATTCTCTGAACAGTGGAGAGCTTGTTCTTTTTCCAGTTGACCCTGAGGTGCGTGAGCACCAGGTCCCTGTGTGCACACAGCAACTCTCGCGAGTTGAGTACGCGGAAGCCCATTTCCACAGAGCTGCCTCTGCAACTTTTGTGAAGACTCGAGGGGAAAGGGAAAGGCCGAAGGGGAGGACCATGTACTGATATGCCCGGCCGTCGAAAGCAAACCGTAGGAAGGGTCTATGTCAAGGTAGAACTGAGACGTGTATGTACATGTCCTACAGGTCTACCACCTCGAACCAATCTTGATGCCGGACACACGCCAAAATGCGCTTCTGCGTCAGCATCTTGAACGGGAGTCTGTGCTAGGCCCGCTTAAGAACTTGCAGGTCCAAGATTGGCAGCAACCCACCACCTTTCTTTGGCAAGATGAAGTAAAGGCTGTAGAACCACGACCGCTGCAGAAGGAGAGAAAGACGCTGAAATGTGCCGTATATTCTGAACCGCTCGACTTTGAAAAAAAAAACCATCTGAATGAGTGGTTGCGAGCCAGCTCCTTTTATACCCGTATGTCCGAGGGAGTGGCATGCAAAATTCCATCCGGCAATTCTCTTTGGCCTTTTCTCAAAGAGCTGAGGTGTTTGGGGCTCCCAAGAGAGACTCCTAGTGTCACTACATTGACACAACATTGAGTGAGTGACAGATAGGGAACTATTAATACAAACATCAAACTAAATGAAAAGGCAGGGAAGCAATTTATAAATAAAATAATTATTTATTGAGTATTAAGATACCATAATAATGTACTAAATATAATGCAAAAATAAAGTAGAAATAAAATAAGCAATAATAATCATTATATGAAATAATGATTATGAATCAATAACCAAAAAATTTCACAATAAGTTTAATTGCACCTAGGGGTTTTCAGTTTGTCTTTTTTTGTCAGTAAAAACTAGACAAATTGATATTAATTGTGAAAGTGTGCAGAAACCTTAAATTTAGCCTGTTATGATAGAGATCCTGATAAAAGGTGAAATGATCGGCTGTAAAAATCCTGATCGGAGCATCCATAACCTGAATCAGTGTATTAAAAAATGTACCTGAATTTAGCAAGCTGAATTCATGGCACATATATTTGAACTTCAAATTGTATGTAATACGAGTTCAAAACGGCAAATTCAATTTCAATTAAGTATGTTCCCAGGCAACATTTTTGAAATTGGGTCTAATTAACTAAAAATATTTGAACGTACATTTTTTTATTTTTGTTTAAATAAATGATGACCAACCAATTTATTGTGAGTTATTTAAGACAATGTATAAATATAATATGTTTATGATGATATTTTAAAAATGTTTATTTAAAGTATTATATATAATTTAATTGCGATTAGACACGATTAATTACAGGAAATTAAATAGTTAAAAAATATTGATTCTCAGCCCAATATATATATATATATATATATATATATATATATATATATACATATATATATATACACACAGTATTTAATAAATGATGACTGAATTTTCTTCTTTATGTGTGTGTGTGTGTGTGTGTGTGTGTGTGTGTGTGTGTGTGTGTGTGTGTACATGTTTATACTACATTGTGGTGACCTAATGTCCCCACAAGGATAGTAAAACCTGAGATCTCCTACCTTGTGGGGCCTAGCCAGCAGTCCCCATGAGGGAAATGTTTTTTGATAATGTAAAAATGCAAAAGGTTTTCTATGAGGGTTAGGTTTAGGGGTAGGGGACAGAAATCATCGTTAGATATGTATAAAATCCATAAAATGTATGGAAGTCTATGGAGAGTCCCCACAATGATATGAAAGCAATTAATATATATATATATATATATATATATATATATATATATATATATATATATATATATATAATAGAAGTAGAGAGAGCTTCGTGTGTATGTTTGTGTGTACGTATTTGAAAATGTCATTCTATATTTTTGTGCATGCCTCTATATTTTTGTGCATGCCTGCCCAATCTTGCAAATATGTACTTACAAGGACTTGCATGATTGTGTGGATGAGTTTAACATTACAGGATGTACACGTTCTCTTCCTGAATGCTGAAAGGCATCGATAAAATGCTACTGGGTCCCAGGTGGGGTGGCAAGAACTGGACTCTCCTGATGAGCAATCTGTCCAATCAAGCACCATATTGTCAGTGCTGTCCATAATGAGCAGCCAACATGTGTTATCATGCAAATGAGCACAGGATTCTTCATTGCACAATGCCATACAGGACTGCACTAATTTTCTTTTTTGATCTCCGGCTAATTCACCTAATTAGGGAAGGTGATTTCGGTGTGGACTGTTCTTATGATTAAAAACATAAACTTCTAATGTACCATCAGTACAATACAATGGATGCAAACAAACACTCACTTTCATAAAGAATGCTGAGAAGGCTATTTATCACACCAATTTCACCACAAAATAAAATAAAAAATAAAGAAATATAATTTTGCATGATGAAAATGAAGCAATTTGTTATAGGACATATACAAATGGATGGAGAAGGAGGTGGAAACAAATGTCGTGGAAAAATTACACAATCTCAAATATATCATAATGGTCCTACAAATACAGGCTTAATTTTCTTTCAGGAATACACAGTTGAAGTCAGAAGTTTATATACACTTAGTTTGAAGTCATTAAAAGTCATCTTTTAACCACTCCACATATTTAATATTAGCAACTTATAGTTTTGGCAAGTCATTAAGGACATCTACTTTGTGCATGACACAGGTAATGTTTCTATCAATTGTTATCAGACAATTTTTTTTTTAATTGACTATATCATAATTCCAGTTGGTCAGAAGTTTACATACACTAAGTTAACTGTGCCTTTAAGCAGCTTGGAAAATTCCAGAAAATTATGTGAAGCCTTTAGACAATAAGCCAATTCGATTCTGAAAGGAGGTATACTGAATTGGAGTCATATATTATATATGGATGTATTTTAAGGCCTACCTTCAAACTCAGTGCCTCTTTGCTTGTCATCATAGGAAAATTAAAAGAAATCAGCCAAGACCTCAGAAAAAGTCTGGTTCATTCTTGGGAGCAATATCCAAATGACGGAAGGTACCACGTTCATCTGTATAAACAATAGTATGCAATTATAAACACAGGGACCATGCAGCCATCATACAGCTCAGGAAGGAGACACATTCTGTCCCATAGAGATGAATGTAGTAGGTGCGAAATGTACAAAACAATCCCAGAACAATATCAAAGGACCTTGTGAAGATGGTGGAGGTAACAGGTAGACATTATGTTGTGGAGGTGCTTTGCTGCAGGAGGAACTGCATCATGAGGATGGATGATTATGTGGATTGAAGCAACATCTCAAGACATCAGGCAGGAAGGTAAAGATTGGTATCAAATGGGTCTTCCAAATAGTCAACGATCCCAAGCATACCTCCAAAGTTGTGGCAAAATGACTTAAGGACAACAAAGTCAATGTATTGTGGGCGGAACTTAAGCAGTGTGTGCGAGCAAGGAGGCCTACAAACCTGATTCAGTTACACCAGTTCTGTCTGGAGGAATGGGCCAAACTTCCAGCAGCTTATTGTGAGAAGCTTGTGGAATGCTACCCAAGACATTTTGATCCAAGTACAAACAATTTAAAGGCAATGCTACCAAATATAACAAAGTGTAAGCAAACTTCTAACCCACCGGGAATTTGATGAAATAATAATTTCATCAAAAAATGAATTATGAAATAAATAAAAGCTGAAAGAAATAATTGTATCTACTATTATTCGGATATTTCATATTCTTAAAATAAAGTAGTTATCATAACTGACCTAAGACAAGGAATGTTTTCTATGATTAAATGTCAGAAATTGAGCAAAACTGAGTTTAAATGTATTTGGCTAATGTGTATGTCAATTTCTGACTTCAACTGTATATAAACATATTTAATTTATCTCAAAGGTGCAGCAATATCCCAATCTGCAGGCTTTCTATATTATCAAATATAGTTCCACGGTTTCCATTAATCTATCAATTAAACATCATCGCCAAACACCATTAGTCTTCAACACGCATATACAGTATATATCCCAATGACACGTAGAGCCCAAATATTGTATTCTTGCTGTCAGCCACCTTCAGGGCTGTTCACAACCACTCTAAAAGCTGGAACTGTCAGTCACAGCATATATACACAGGAAGTACTAATGAATTATCATCACCACCATCATCACCATTATCATAAGAAGACACATTGAATAAGTGTTGGACTGTAACCAAAACTCAATCCAAACTTTCAGTTGTTAACAGTGTTAACAATAACACTTGATAACTAGATTTAAAAATGTCTTTAAGAAAATGTGAGTAGTTCTAGCCAGTGCAAGCGGCCAAAGTCAAAGGAGCCAAACCGCAAATATCTATGATATTTGGATCTCTACATATGGCTTGGTCTGATGTTCAATGTAAGTCGATGTAAGAGATTTTCACCCGTTATGTTGTCCGGTAGGAGAAAATTAAAGTCTTGATTAAAATATCAGTTCAGTTCAGTTCAGTGACTTTATTGTCATTAGCGTGGGGTAGATAAATTCTTGAAAAACTATGAGCAGTAATAGTGATGTTTTCCTTAGTAAAGACCACTGAATGTTCAATATTCAGAATTTACGTAATGGTCAAATATATAATGTCACTTCAATTCAACTCTATGTCTTGTTAACAACTGACCTCTTGGCCGTATTCCCACCTCTCGTTCTCTCATCTATGCTCTGAATAGACCTGCACAAGAGAATCCTGAGAGCTTGTTCTTCTAATTAAGAAAATGAGGCTAAGCAGATGGTAAGTATGAGTTGATAAAGTCTCGGTTACCAACGTAACCTCGGTTCTCTCTAGATGAGGGAACGAGTATTGCGTAAGCTAGCTTACGCTACGGGAAAGATTAATCTTTTCTGAGATATTGAAGCCAAAAAATTATCCTTAATTTTGTATCATTTGTCAACGCAGTGCAGCAACTGCAGATCTTGAGCGGGCTAGCTAGCGAGCTCATTGGTTGCTCTGCGGCAACTGCTGTAGCCTATAGACGAACTTGCATGAACTCGCGCCCAATGAGAGGCGCCCGTGCACTCACTGTGTGGCTAGGGTGCATATAAGCGCAGTTCGTAGGCTGGAACCCTGGTTTTCATTGAATGAAGCGAAAATCGCTCGTGGCGCGAACACGGCCAGCTACGCAATACTCGTTCCCTCATCTAGAGAGAACCAAGGTTACGTAGGTAACCGAGACGTTCTCTTACGAGAGGTTCTCTCGTATTGCGTAAGCTAGCTTACGCTATGGGAACCCATTGTCAACGCCATGCGCGCCAAGCATCCACTGCATGAGCCCCAGGTGGGTGGGGGGACCCGGGGGAGCCCTTGTGAGTGGGGAAATAATATTTGGCCGGCAAGAGTGCGGGTCAGTGTGTGTGTGATACATAAGCACATAGTGGGAAGGGAAAAACAGAGCGGCGGTGCCGGTGGCAGGTCTTTCGACGCGTACGCGGCAGCAATAGCGTCCACTATCCATCTAGACAGTGTCTGTTTCGAGGTGGCGAGACCCTTGGTGCGCCCTCCGAATGAAACGAAAAGCTGCTCAGCGCGTCTGAAAGAGGTGGAGCGCGCAGTATACAATCTCAGTGCTCTGACTGGGCAAAGGAGATTTGTGTCGCGTTCGCTATCGGATGCTGGCAGAGCCGATAGGGAAATAATCTGTGCTCTGAAAGGAGTACCGATCACCTTGGGGACATAGCCGTGTCTAGGCTTTAAAATGACCTTGGAGTCACTTGGTCCAAACTCCATACACGCAGCGCTGACAGACAGCGCGTGAAGGTCTCCCACACGTTTAACTGATGACAGGGCAGTCAGAAAAACGGTTTTGAGTGAAAGGTATTTCAAATCCACGGATTCAAGCGGTTCGAAAGGGGGGCTTTCATAGCTTCGAGAACTACAGAAAGATCCCAGATAGGAACCGATGGGGGGCGCGGGGGGTTCATCCTTCTAGCTCCCCTGAGGAAGCGGATGACCAGCTCGTTTTTTCCCCGTGACTGGCCGTGCAGGGGTTCGGCGAACGCCACGACGGCCGCCACGTACACTTTGAGCGTGGATGGGGATCTGCCCTTATCCAACAGCTCTTGTAAAAACACGAGCAGTGACGACACCCCACATGTCTGTGGGTCCAGGTCTCTGTCGGTGCACCATTTTGAAAACACCGACCATTTGGACGCATAGAGTCTTCTCGTGGAAGGGGCTCTAGCGTGTATGATAGTGTTCATTACTCCTTCTGGAAAAGCGACGGGTAGTCGTTGATCACCCACGCGTGCAGCGCCCAGCGCTCTGGGTGGGGATGCCAGATCGTGCCGCGAGCTTGAGAGAGGAGATCTGCTCTCACTGGGATGGGCCACGGGGCTGTCAGTGACAGCTGCGTAAGCTCCGGGAACCATGTCTGATTCTCCCAGTGCGGGGCTATGAGGAGCACCGAGTGACGTGTTTCCCTGATCCTCTGCATTACCTGTGGCAATAGCGAGACGGGAGGGAAGGCGTAAAGCGGGCGTCTGGGCCAGTCCTGGGCCAGCGCATCCTCGCTTTTCGAGAAAAATACTGGGCAGTGAGAGTTCTCTTCTGACGTGAAGAGGTCTATCTCTGCTCTGCCGAATATTTGCCATAATTTCTGGACTGTTTGAGCGTGCAGGGACCATTCCCCTGGGGGATTGTCTCTGGACAGTCTGTCTGGGCCGTCGTTCAGGTGGCCTGGCACGTGCGTCGCCCTCAGCGAGCGCAGGTGGCCCTGGGACCAACTTAGTATGCGTTTTGTCAGATGAAAGAGGTTCCTGGATCTGACACCGCCCTGACGGTTTAGATAGGATACCACAGATCTGTTGTCCGAACGGACCAGGACGTGGTGACCCTGAATGACCGGGAGGAAGCGCACGAGCGCGTTCTAGACCGCTATCATTTCCAGACAATTTATGTGAAGGAGCTTTTCCTGAACTGACCATAGGCCGAAAACCGGCGACCCCTCGCAGACCACGCCCCAACCCGTGTTGGACGCGTCTGTCGAGATGACTATTCGGCGAGATACAGCTCCCATCGTCACTCCCCGCTGATACCATTCGGCCACCGTCCAAGGCTGCAGAGCTGATATACAGGTCTGAGTCACTCTGATCGGCTGGCGGCCTGTGGCCCACGCCCGGCGAGACGCGCGGGTGTTTAGCCAATGCTGAAGCGGGCGCATGCACAGTAAACCCAGCTGAAGTACTGCTGCGGCTGAGGCCATGTAACCTAACACTCTCTGAAATTTTTTCAGAGGCGTGAGGCTGTTCATCTGAAAAGACGCGGCTAGATAAGACGCGCACGCCGTGTAGATAAGCAAGCCGTCATTGCCACAGAGTCTAGTTCTATTCCAAGGAAGGAAATTGCCTGACTGGGCTGTAGTGAGCTCTTGGTCCAATTGACTGCAAGACCCAGACTGTTCAGATGACTGAGGAGAACTGTCCTGTGAGACAGAAGCTCCGTATGTGACTGTGCCAAAATCAGCCAATCGTCCAAATAGTTCAGAATTCGCAAGCCCTGACTCCGCAGGGGTGCGAGCACCGCATCCATGCACTTCGTGAAAGTACGGGGTGCTAAGGACAGGCCGAACGGAAGGACGGTGTATTGATAAACCTGACCGTCGAAGGCGAATCTCAAGAATGGCCTGTGACGGGGATTTATCTGAATCTGAAAATAGGCATCTGTCAGATCGAGAGAAATAAACCAGTCCCCCTGGCGCACATGCGTGAGGAGTTTCCTGATTGTAAGCATTTTGAACGGTCTTTTTGCAAGCACCTTGTTCAAAACCCTGAGATCTAATATTGGTCTGAGGCCGCCGTCCTTCTTGGGGACAAGAAAATAACGGCTGTAAAACCCAGACTCGCTCAGTGAAGGCGGCACTCTCTCTATGGCCCTTTTGCACAGAAGGTTTGCTATTTCTGAACGAAGCATGCAGGCTGCTTCCGTGTTCACAGTAGTTTCGAGCCGCACCCTGAAGCGGGGAGGGCGGCGATCAAACTGTAGCAAATAGCCCTGTTTTATTGTGCTTAACACCCATTTGCATATCCCTGGGATAGCTTCCCACGGTTTGAAGCGTAACGCTAGAGGGTGAATGGCCGAGTCGCCTTGATTGCCGTACACAGCGGGCTGAACAGAATGTGTGAGCGCGCTTATTGTGCTTATGCATGACTGCTCGCAGACAGCAGGGACATGCTGTTCTGTGAGTGACTTCCCGATTGAGATGAATGGGGAAAGAGTCACATCTGTTAAGTGATGCGCGAGCATAGTCACGGGCACAGGACTTACACATAGAGAGGTGTTTGCTGGCCGTGTGACAGAGCGGGCAGAGAGGGGACGCGCGCACGGGCTCGTGGGCGCGTTTATTGACTCTAACACTCGAGCGGGCTGTGCCCGCTTTATGTGAGTGTGCTCTGATAGGAACACGGGAAGTGTAATGCTTGTGTGTAGGGGTGAACACTGGATTGTGGGCACATTTTCTACACATAAGACATGTTTGCTCTCTGATAGGGACACGGGAAGTGTAATGCTTGTGTGTAGGGGTGAACACTGGATTGTGGGCACATTTTCTACACATAAGACATGTTTGCTCTTTACAAGATCTTTTTGTGTCGCCGTGAAAACGGCGTTTGAGTGCAGGCAAGCGGGTAGTAACACCGGCTTGTTGGCTGCTGAATTCACCACTGTAGTAGCCTGAGAGAAGAGGACTGACAGGGGGCGAAGCTTTGACGGTGGTCCGGCCGCGGCGGGACTGAGCCGTCATTTTTTTCAACAAAGCTAGGAGGACTTCGGTTGTTCAGGTTTCAGCACAATCTTAGGCCAAGGCCTGTGGGGGGGCGGCAGTCTGCGGTGGCTGTCTGAGCACGATCTGGGGTGGCCGCCCTGTCGATGCTGGGAAGTGTGGCTTTGTTGAGCTGGGCGCTGTGAAGATGCTCGTGCAGGAGGCTGGTTACGTGGGCGGCCTGCAGAGGAGCTAGCGCGGCGAGGCAGGAAGAGATTCATGGCTTGGGTGGCTTTCTGGACTTCTGAAAAACGGTCAACAATGCCACTTACCACGGAACCGAAGAGACCGGACGGAGAGAGCGGCGCGTTGAGGAACGTGGAGCGCTCAGCTTCTCCCATGTCGGCTAGCGTTAGCCACAGGTGTCTCTCGGTTACAGTCAACGAGGCCATGCACTTCCCTAGGGCTTGAGCTGCAGCTTTGGTGGCGCGAAGGGCGAGGTCCGTCGCGCTCCTTAGATCTGTAACAGCCTCTGGGTGCCTGCCTTTCTCATCCCATTCCCGAAGAAGGTCCGCTTGGAGGATCTGTAAGACGGCCATGGAATACAGAGCAGATGCGGATTGGCCGGTGACGGAATAGGTGCGGCCAACACAGGCGGAAGTAGTTCTGCAGGCCTTAGACGGGAGCACTGGCTTAGACCGCCATCTCGCGGAGGGCGGGCAAAGGTGTGCTGATACCGAATCCTCGACCGGGGGGATGGAAGAGTAGCCCTTCTCGGCGGCGCCGTCCACTGAAGCGAGAGAGGTGGAGACGTGGGATCGAATCCTGGCCGAGAGGCGCGTTCCACGATTTAGAGAGCTCACGTGGAGTTCCGGTGCACGGTGACGGCTTTGAAGAAAGCAGCCGTCGAGTCTGTTGGGAGCCTGCTCAGGGGGCGGTGACCACTCGAGCCCGAGGCGGTCGACGGCCTGTGTGAGGAGGCGTATCAGTTCCCCTTCGACTCCGGCGCGGGTCCTGCTGGATTCCTGGGTCGATGAGGAGGCTTGTGACCACTCCTCGCTGTCCGAAGCCATGATGGAACAGCAGCCCTTGTCCTCCGCCTCGCTCTCCGAGGTGGCAGCAGTGCGGCCGCTCGGCGGCAACTGCGCGTCCCGGGGGGGCGGGGAGGGTGAACGCGATGCTCGAGGGAGAGGCTCCGGCGAGACAGTCGCTTCTAAACCCGGTTCCGGCAGCCTTTGGGAGTGGCGCTTCTTCCGGCGCGGCGAAACAGAAGGCGGCGCGGCGGCTTCGGTCCTGAGCGCTTTGAGTCGAGCCCGCAGGGTCGACATCGGAAGCTCCTCGCAGAGGTCGCATCCACCGTCAGCGAAGGCAAGCTCTGCATGCCCCAGTCCCAGGCAGAGAGCGCAGATGATGTGGCGGTCTCCGGCGCTGAGAGGGGTGCGGCATGAACCGCAGGTGCGAGGCATCTTTAAAAAGACGCTCGTGCTCTTTTGTGAAGTTCACTGAGGAACTAGTTTGCTTTAAAAAGGATACGTCGCCGGATGGCGTAGCTCGCAGGATGGCTGAAGGTGGCGGCGGCCGGCTTCTTCGAGCGCTGTCCAAGCTTGCTTGATGCCCCTCGAACGGCGACACGGCTTCTTGCAGTTTCAGAGATGCGAAGAGCTTCGCTGAAGAGATGAAAATCAGGGTTCCAGCCTACGAACTGTGCTTATATGCACCCTAGCCACGCCCATTCTGGCGGGCTTTGGGACAGTGAGCGCGCGGGCGCATCTCATTGGGCGCGAGTTCACGCAAGTTCGTCTATAGGCTACAGCAGTTGCCGCAGAGAAACCAATGAGCTCGCTAGCTAGCCCGCTCAAGGTCTGCAGTTGCTGCACTGCGTTGACAAATGATACAAAATTAAGGATAATATTTTGGCTTCAATATCTCAGAAAAGATGAATCTTTTAAGCTAGCTTACGCAATACGAGAGAACCTCTCGTAAGAGAACTGCATGCCCTAAACCTCTTTATCATAAAAGCCCTGCAGGTCTGCAAGAGGCAACCTCTCCTTCTGTTAGATCAGCATTGTGAAAAGAGAGAGGAGTGCCCAGTTTTACCAAAGATGCGTGATTTCCCTGCCACATTGTTTAATTGTAAAGTATACACAATGGTAATGGGTTAAACCTAAAGTGTTAGTAATTCCATTGTCTTCTCTTATAAAATGTCCCCCTTAAAAATCAGATGGCTAACTGAACCCATATTGAGGGTCTTTCCATTTGATTTTTGCAGTTGGAGTAGTTTTGACACTAACTGTATTACTACACTACAAACTTTATTACCATGCTACTTACTAAATGTAAGATGAATAGTAGAAGTCGTATGCTGTGAGCAGTACACAGTGACGGGCATTAGGTTCGCTAAAATAGCAAAGCTATTTGCTTAACTACATTTCTGAGTACTGAGGTGGTAGCTTCGCTAGTTATTTAATCAAGTAGGTTTTCAATAGCGAAGCTATATTTTTATTATGTAGCAGCGTAGCTTTGACAAATGCTACACCATAACATCATGCATGCACCTGGTGTTTACTATCGCCAGTTTTGAATCAGAACTAAAGATGTCAGACTCACAAATGAATTGCTCATCTGAGTCAGTTCTTTACTATGAATTTGTTACACGTGATAGCAAAGTGGTCTGAATCGGTTCGCAATTCAATCTGAATCACTCATGCTCTCACTTGCCAACATGCTCATATTTACAGAATTTTTTTAAATATGGAAAATACACATAATGTAGGTTGCAGAGAATCTACCATCAATGGAAACCAAACCTGCAAATGTGTACCGTTTGCCAGTGATTAAGAAGATCTTTATTAAGTGTGCAGCTTGTTAACAGCACTGCAGGTAAAGCCATTTCATCATCAAAAGGGTATCAAAACATTTAGTAGCCTTCATGAAAACACATCAGAAAAGTATCATGGCATTACCATGTTACCAGGTACCAATACGTGGGGGCATCATGTTAAGACAATGGTATATGAATAAGTTAATCATATAGTGAAGTACCATAATAATACCATGGTATTCTTTGAATTACCTTGAAGTCAAATTAAATTCAGTTGTATATTAATATGATAATAATATGTCAAATTACCATAGTAGTACATTGGTATTCTTTGAAGTAATTTGAAGCACCATGTAAATACAGATTATTAAATAGTAAACATAAATATGGTAACTGTTTTGCAAAGTGCCATGGTATTACCATCTGATACATCAGATATCAAATTGTTTTTGCCCCGGTGTGCTCACACACACAAGCAATTTAGCCTCTGATCAGAAGCTTCTAGTACAGAAATACAAAAGCTAGACACAGAATTACAGCATAAGATGAATAGTACAATATATGTTTTTATACAGGAATGTGCAAAGAAATTATGTTCCAATAGGCGTGGGTTTGTAGAGTTAGTAGTATAAATGTGAAAAATAAAATGTAAAAATAGTGATCAACTTTCATTTTGAACACATGGGTTTGTATGGGTAGCATGTATAAATATGAATTTACAAGATTTTTACATGCACGTACCTGTACATATTATATTACACCATACTGTATACTTGTATACTTTACTGCACTATACTGTCCTATACTGTACCATGACTTAGATAAACATCATGTGATTAGTATTTTAGATGTTTTGTCTATGATAGTATGCTCTATGAATCTGGTTAAAAAAAAGGAAAAAATAAAGAGGTAGCTTAAATATAGCAAGCTACTTTTGGCATGTAGCTTGTAGTGTAACTTGCTACTTTCTGTAGTGTAGCATTTAGCTTAACAATGTTTTAGTTGAGTACTTGGTTGCTTAGCTAGCTACATTTTTTGAATAGCTTGTCCAAAACTAGTAGTACAGTATATTCCACTCCAACCATAGCCTTCTTGAAAATTACTGCAGTTTTCGAAACGCTCTGTTTTCGGTGGAGGAAAATGCTGTTCTAGTGTGGATGATAAATATAGCGAAATAAATGCTTTTCAAATGAAAAAGTATCAGTGTGAATGTGGCCTGACATACACAAGCATCATTCAGTCCGTATGAGTTTTGGTGGTGAATCCAAAATACTTCGACAACACAGTGAAACTAGTGTCTTGTCTGTAGTAAGGGTAATTTATTCTTACTCGATTAACAACATCTCTACCGATTGAAATTTCTACCACTGCTTACAGTCTATGCCGTTATATTGCCCAGCCTTGGTTTCAACTTTTCTCAGTCATTAAACAATTTATTAAGAATGAGGACATATTTTGTTAAGGTTCAACCAAAGTTCTGTGGAACATTAATGTGTATGATATTACATTAATGGAATGTTCTAAAGGATATGTCCCATTTTAAGTGCCAGTTATCCCAGAGGGATAAAATAAGAAAGGAATTCAAGTAATAAGGGGGTGTCCAATAACTCACTGCCCAACCCTCCCACTTTACCAGTGACCAGTTACATATAGACAGTGAAAAGTTATAGCAGACCCCAGCTTTTACGACTCTGAGCTGAATGAGTGTGCTTGCAAGTGAACAAACTATACCAGTTGAAAGCAGCAATTGAAAAGCTTCATGATTCAAAAACACAAGAGCAAAGCTAACAGTATTGTGATGTCTAACAGTATTATAATACAAACAGTATTGTGATGCCTTCATAGCCCAGACAGAATCAATCAATGCAATTTTTCCCCCTGTTTCAGCAGTGACCATTGACAGAGATTTGGCATATTCAACTGAATAGATTTTAATTCAATATAATGTGTTTAATGGAGATGAGAGTATAAGCTTACAACACTCTTGTTGGAAGATAAAAGCATTACTGAATTAGCTTAAAAATAAATAAACCGACAAGGGATGTTGAATGTATAGATCTTTGTGAATGCCATGTGTTTGAATTCCCTGGAAATCTGTGGAGCTTTCTAGAATTCCACGAAGTAGAGTATGCATACACCAAATCATTTGGCCAAATCACAAACTGAGGCCACATCTACACTAATCCATTTATGCTTTAAAACTGTGTAACAGGTAAAGGATGGGCAAGTAGGAGGCAGGAACTGGCTGAACAGTAAACATAATGTTTAGTGATAAAACTCAACATAAAACAAACATAAACAAACACAGACACACATGCAGTGTGGACGTGTATGTCTCTCTCTTTCCTGAACCGGCATCTCTGGCTGGCCTTTATCTCGCTCTACTGCTGATCACCTGATTCAGTGCCGGTCATGCTCCATCACAGCCCGGCCATGCCCTCCTCCTTGTCACACTCCTGCCCACCGATTCAGGCTCACTGGTCTGACACTGTTGCCCAGTCCACAACCGCTCCTCTGCTCTCTGGTGGATGGCAGCTCACTCCTCCTCTGGTGGACTGCAGCGAGTCCTCTGGCCCCTGGCAGACGGAACTGCTCCTCCACTACTCATCAGATGACCACAGTTCCTCCAGCTCTCTGCGCCTGGCAGAGACCCCCTCCGTCCCAAGGCAGACAGCTGCGGCTGCTCCCCTGGTGGAAGGACTCTGTGAAAGTGCATCTCTACTCCTTCCCGGGTTTTGTCACCCATGTAATAGGTAAAGGATGGGCAGGGAGGAGGCCGGGACCGGCTGAACAGTAAACATAACATTTAATGATAAAATACAACATAAAACAAATATAAACAAACACAAATACACATACAGCATGGCTGCGTGCATCTCTCTCTCTCACACACCCCACGCCCGCTCTAACCTTCACTACAAACAAACAGCAACACCTCCTGCAACCCCCTCCACCCCCCTCCTGGTACTCAACCTGCCCTCAAGATCTGTGAAGATGTTGTGTGCCATGTCTTTCAGAAGCAAAAGATGAGGAAGGCTTCAGGCCCAGATGGCATCTCACATGTGTGCCTCCGATCCTGTGCTAACCAACTGAACCCCATCTTCACACAGATCTTCAATAGATCACTGGAGCAGTGTGAATTCCCATGCTGCTTCAAACGCTCAATTATTATCCCTGTCCCTAAGAAACCAAAAATCACAGGATTAATGACTACAGACCTGTCGCACTGACGTCTGTGGTCATGAAGTCATTTGAGAGACTGGTGTTGGCCCACCTGAAGGATATCACAGGACCCTTTCTAGATCCCCTTCAATTTGCTTATCGTGAAAACAGGTCTGTGGATGATGCAGTCAACATGGTATTGCATAATATCCTGCAACACCTGGACAGATCAGGGACATATGAAAGGATCCCTTTTTCAGTTCGGCTTTCAACATCATCATCCCAGCTATTCTCCGGACTAAGTTAAACCAACTCCCTGTTCCCATGTCTATCTGTCAGAGGATTGCCTGCTTTCTGACGGAATGGTAGCAGCTTGTGAGACAGGGGAAATTCACTTCCAGCACCTGTACCTTCAGCACTGTGTCCCCCAGGGATGTGTGCTCTCCCCACTACTCGTCTTCCTCTACACCAATGACTACACCACCAAGGACCCCTCTGTCAAGCTCCTGAAGTTTGCAGACGACACTACTGTCATCGGCCTCTTCCAAGATGACGATGAGTCTGCATACAGAAAGAAGGTTGAACGGCTGGCTCACTGGTGCAATCATAACAACCTGGAGCTGAACACGCTCAAAATGGTGAAGATGATTGTGGACTTTAGGAGGAACACCCCAACATTGACCCCCCCTCAGCATTCTAAACAGCACTGGGGCAGCAGTGGAGTCATTCAGGTTCCTGGGCACTACCAACTCACAGGACCTGAAGTGGAAGACACATATTGACTCCATTGTGAAAAAGGCCCATCAGAGGTTGTACTTCCTTCCCCAGCTGAGGAAGTTAAACCTGCTACAGGACACGGACAAGGCTCCACTCATCAAAGCACTTAAGTATTTTTCTATTCTATCTCTTTTATTATTTTACTTATACATACATACTAACATGTCTAGTTCACTAATAACACATGCCTACAAGCACATCCCTGTTATCTGTTGTAGACCGTTCATAAGATACAGATGCAAGACAAAACGCAACCCACACAACCTACGGCCGCTTTGCACTTCAACACCTGCTCCACTCTCATTCTCAGTTGGACTCTGGAACTGCCAGTCTGCTGTGAACAAAGCTGCCTTCATCCCAGCTTTCGCCACACAGTCCACCCTCAGCATCCTGGCACTGACGGAGACATGGATAAGTCCTGAGGATACAGCAACACCTGCTGCTCTCTCCAACAACTTCTCCTTCTCCCACACCCCTCAACATACTGGTAGGGGTGGGGGAACAGGTTTGCTCATTCATAATAACTGGACTTTTTCACCATAGGCTTCACTATGTAACAATACATCTTTTGAATTCCATGCCATTACCATCGTCCCCCAGGTCAGCTGACAAGCTTTCTTGAGGAATTGGATGTCCTCCTTGCCAGAGGATGGCAGGCCACTTGTGGTTCTTGGCGATTTCAACATACACCAAGACCAACACATTCTCACACCCCAACTCGTCACATATGGACGCTTGGGCAGGACCCCTTGGCGTCACTTATTGACGCGCTGGGTGTACCTTTGGCGTCATTTTACGACGTGTCCGGTTTTTAAACATAAAAAAACAGTTGGAGGTCCATTGTAGCCTATTCCTTTTTATTTTTATTTATTGCAGTCTCGACTCTCGACCCATTCGCGGCGTGAGCTTACCCAAGACGTGAAATTTCAACGCTACACGTTCCGGTTCAGAGATACATAGAAGTCTATCGGACTACCCTGCGCGTTGAAAAATGAAGCCAAAGGTATACCCAGCGCGTCAATAAGTGATGAAACTGCCCAAGCGTCCATATGTGACAAGTTGGGATGAGAATGTGTTGCCAAGACAAGCCCCAGGCCATTGAACTGAATACTCTTCTGGCCTCATTTGACGTGGAAAGACTACACACCACAGCAACTCACAGGTCGGGCAACCAGCTGGACCTCATTTTTACACGTAACTGTACCACCTCTAATATTCTTTTTACACCTTTACATGTCTCTGATTACTACTTTGTTCAATTCAACATGATTCTCCCATCCATTTTAAAACCGACTCCACCTTTGGTTTCCTTTCACCGTAACCTCCGTTCCCTCTCACCCTCTCGCCTTTCCACTGATGTCTCTGCCTCTCTTCCCACAATACATTTATTTTCCATGCTTGATGTAAACACTGCCACTGACACACTTAGCTCTACTTTAACAACCTGTCTAGACAACATCTGTCCTCTCTCCTCTAGACCAGCACGGACTACACCACCCAGCCCCTGGCTGTCTGACGTCCTTTGTGAACATCGGACTGATCTCAGGGCAGCTGAGAGGAGATGGCGGAAATCTAAAGATCCAACTGATCTAGGTAAATATCAGCTTCTGCTTGCAACTTTTTCAAATAACGTTAAAACTGCAAAAACTTCATATTACCAGACCAAGATCAACAGCACCACAGACACTCGTAGCTTGTTTAGAACATTCAACACACTTCTCTGCCCTCTTCCACCACCTGACACATCACTGACAGCAGATATATTCACCACATTTTTTACTGATTAGGTTACAGCCATCAGCAATACATTCACTGCACCACACCCTGTCAAACACCTGGCTCCTGTATGCAACTCCTCTTTCCCTATGTTCTCTCCTTTAACTGACACTGAGGTCTCTAAACTCCTCCTCTCCAACTACCCCACAACCTGTTCCCTTGACCCCATTGCATCACACCTTCTCCAGGCCATCTCTCCGTCCATCCTACCGGCACTTACACACATAATTAACACATCCCTTCTTGCAGGCACTTTTCCCACTACATTTAAGCAGGCTCGAGTAACCCCACTGCTGAAAAAACCTGCACTTAACCCCACACAGATAGAACACTACAGACCAGTCTCTCTCATCCCATTCATGGCAAAAACACTTGAAAGGGCAGTTTTCAATCAGCTCTCTGCCTATCTCTCACAGAACAAGCTGCTGGATGACAATCAGTTAGGCTTCAAAAATGGACACTCCACTGAGACTGCCCTGCTCTCTGTCACTGAGTCGCTGAGACAGGCGAAAGCTGAATCCAGATCATCCGTTCTGATTCTGCTGGACCTTTCTGCTGCCTTTGACACAGTCAACCATCAGATCCTACTCTCCACCCTCTCTAAACTGGGCATCACTTGAACTGTGCTTGACTGGTTCAACTCTTATCTCTCAGACAGGTCCTTTGAGGTAGCCTGGAGAGGGGAGGTATCCAAGCCACACCAGTTACTTACTGGGGTACCTCAGGGATCAGTGCTTGGGCCACTTCTCTTCTCCATATACACAACATCACTGGGACCCATCATCCAGTCACATGGTTTCTCTTACCACTGCTACACTGATGACACGCAACTCTACTTGTCTTTCCAGCCCAACGACACCACAGTGACCGCTCGAATCCCTGCCTGTCTGGCAGACATCTCAGCCTGGATGAAGGAACACCACCTTCAACTCAACCCAGCCAAGACCGAACTCCTTGTCTTTCCAGCCAACCCTGCTGTTGAACACAACATCACCGTGCAGCTGGGTCCAACTACAGTTTCACCTTCCAAAATGGTCAGAAATCTAGGGGTAATCATTGATGATGAGCTAAATTTCACAGACCACATCTCAAAGACTGCAAGATCATGTAGATTTACACTCTACAATATCAGGAAGTTAAGACCCTTCCTCTCTGTACATGCCACACAACTGCTCGTTCAGTCCCTTGTCATAACTAGACTGGACTACTGTAACGCTCTCATTGCAGGCCTTCCTGCATGTGCTATTAGACATCTCCAAATGATCCAGAATGCAGCAGCACGTCTGGTCTTTAATGAACCTAAGAGAGCACGTTACACCACTTTTTGTCTCTCTCCACTGGCTCCCGGTTCATGCACGTATTCAATTCAAGGCCCTGATGCTGGCATACAAAACAGTCACTGGGTCTGCTCCAGCATACCTAAAAACATTTATGCAGAGCTATGTTCCCACCAGAAGCCTGCGGTTGGCTAAGGAACGTCGCCTTGTCATACCAAAACAAAGAGGCACCAAAACACTTTCCCGGACTATCAGTTTCATCATACCACGGTGGTGGAATGACCTTCCCAACTCAATCCGGGAAGCTAACTCACTCTCTATCTTCAAAAAACGGCTAAAAACACATCTTTTCCAAAAGCACTTAACCAGTCACTAAAAAATAAAAAATAAATAAAAAAATAATTATTTACATTTCTTGTTGCACTTAAATCTGTTTTGTATACTATTCTGATGATAGTGAAACATTGTAATATGGCACTTTTTGTGATGATTCGCTGATGTTTTTCCTCTTTTGTAAGTCGCTTTGGATAAAAGCGTCTGCCAAATGAATAAATGTAAATGTAAATGTAAATGCTACAGGCGCTGTTGATACAGTTCTACTCAGCAGTCATTGAGTCTGTCATCTGCACTTCAATAACTGTCTGGTTTGGTGCAGCTACAAAATCAGACATCAGAAGACTACAAAGGACAGTTCGAACAGCTGAGTGGATTTTTGGTTGTCCCCTGTACACCCTTCAAGAACTATACACTTCCAGAGTGAGGAAGAAGGCTGTAAAAATCACTCTGGATCCCACTCACCCAGCCCATTACTTTTTAGAACTGTTGCCTTCTGGCCGACGCTTCAGAGCTCTGAGCACCAGAACCCTCAGGCACAGGAACAGTTTTTTTTTCCCTGAATCTATCCATCTCATTAACAGTTAAAGCCACCCCATTGAGCAATAATTATGTGCAATACACAGTTTAAGTCTAGTTATATTATTCTAACATATACTCTTCTGCCATTACATACAAAGAAAAAAATAACATACTGTAAATAACATACTGTATTTTTGTACTTGATATAACGGATCTGTATTAGATTTGCACTACGTATGTGTGTATGTATGAAGGTGTGTATCTGTGTATGTACGTATATGTATAATTATATATTTATTATATAATTACTCCCCTCCCTGCCAGGGGAGTACGTCAAGCTGGAGGTTTCCCCAGACTGAATTGGGTGGTGGAGGAGTGTGATTAGGAGGAGGGTGTGGATCGTCTGAATCGTCCTAATCAGCTGGGAGGGGGATACGGACAAGACGGAGACACCAGTGGAGGAGAGAGAGGGAGATATATATGCACATGTCTGTGTGTGTTCACATCTGTTTTGTTGTTACTGTTGTGTTGATTGTTCACTCCGGTTCCTGCTACCTCCTTGGTAGGGAAGGCAGAGTCTGCTTCAACATTGTTGACACCATAATTCTGTGGCTTGTAACCACAAAAAAAAAAAAAAAATGAGAATGGGACAATCCATTGCACAAATTGCAAAAACAGTCTGTAAGACAGAACAACAAATGGAATGGACTGACCTTCTATACTTCACAGCCTAGTTTTTACTCACATCAATTTGAATATAGATCTACTCTAAATATATTGCCTGCATTATAAGGTTACATCTCACATACACCATGCAGTTTATATTCTTTCAGCTCAAACTTTCAGTATTCAGAGTGAAATTGGTGATGGATCATGGTAAAGATTATAGTTTCTTTGAAACAACTTTTGAGGAACCAGTAATCCAAGGTGACACACCATCACCACACCTCCTCAGTTGAAGTTGTATGAACCTTTAAACGGAAAGAAACTGCAATGATATTTCTATAGAACTGCAAGGTGACATCTGCCCTTTATCTCATCCACACAGAGAAACAAAAGTGAGGACATGAGGGTTAATGGACATAAGGAGAAACATCTAATGGACGAATATTTGACACTCCCTGCTTCTCTCACTCTCTCTCACACACACACTCTCTTCTCACTATCACTCATTTTAAATGAACAGTACCTGAGCTATTATAATTTGACATCCATTCGATCTCCTCAAAATGTATTACTCCACCCCCTACATAATGTTATTCACGAAAGCTCTATAGAGTTGAAACAAAGTGGTTTAAGCAACGATTGTTCGACAAAGTTAGGCTACTATGGTTTTGGAAAACAGTTTCCAATGATTGTACTATAGTGGTTAAGCAGTGACTTACATCATTGTGCTGGAAACACACCCCTAATTGGGTCATGGAGAACAGGGAAAAGGCAATGCTAAATGCAAATAATTAAATGGAACTAACCAAATAATCATGCATATTCCCATATATTTTTTTGTTGACATCAAACACTGTGCATACAATTATACTCTATAGTATTTTGACACATATTTACTGTCACTTAGATACTCTAAATATTAGCCTAGCCAAATCAGGCAGATGCCAACATGGACAAGTTGTGTGAAAAGCCCTCCTCCTCGAAAATCATTTACAAAATGTGTAAAACAGGTTTAACAAATCACACTATATTCAATCACATCATAATTCAAGAGACATTTAACACTCAATAATGTTGGCGTGCCTGTGCATTTTAATGGTTTTCAAGACAGTGTGTATTTTCTGCATCACTTGAAAAATTGCAAAAATAATGTTTTTTTTCAAACAGGTTTCCCAAATCCTCCCCTCATCTTACATTGGTCAGTCAAACAGATAGTCCCACCCCAAACTCATACCATTGGCTGAGACAATTTTGCTGTGTCAAGCTGGTTAAGTTTCAATAGTACCACAGAGCTTGTGTTTACACTGTACAGGGAAATTAAACTATGAAGGGCTTCCTTATAATGTAGTTGTTTCTGCATATAAACTGGGATTACAGAAAGTATTTTAGCACTGAACCTGGTATTAAAAGCATTAAAAATCAGAAACAAGAAACATACTGTAATTTTTAAGGATATAAACACAAGCCGGTTTGGTTGTGCAATATCATAAGTGGAGAAACCTAAAGCAATCCAAGCTAAAACTTAAAACATTTTTGAAGACCTGATTTCAATTTCAGATGCTGTATGCCTCAATGTATAAACAATCACATTAGCCTGGAAGGGGGAAGTAACGGATCACAGCTGACTGAGAAGGCACCCGGCCAAATACTGTAGGTCTGAGAGGATGGAGAAAGACAGAGAGACAGTGGAGTGACAGAGGAGGATGAAGGAGGGTGAAAGGATGTCTTAGAGGCAAAAGGACAGAAGCCACCCCACTCCCACAGAAAGAAACCAGCAGGCGTTTGTTTTCTGAGAAGAATTTCAAGTGGTGGAGAAAACTAACCCTCAATCCAGAGAAAAGAAAATCCCATTGGGTCCTGTAAGGTTCCTTAAAAAAGGACAATTTCATTATAATTAGCTTTATTGGTTTACTCCAAACCAAAGAACAGACACATTCATGAAGTTGTTTGCTCTCTGTTGTTTGGGGTAGGAGAAACAGTTTAAAAGTAAGATTGTTTCCTTTTTTACCTTACTTTTATGAGAATGAAATGCATTACTGTAATAAAGTAAAAATTCCTGCAATACAATATTATTTCATCATAGTTTAAAAGTAGTACAGCAAATACAATAATGATGTATAAATAGTTTATAATTTAAGATATCATTATTATATCTGCATTTCTGTAATGATAATTTGTATTTATTTTCTATTATCTTTAGTAATCATAATCAAGGGGAGTGTGCCTAATTGTCATGAAAATAATCACAATGAAAAAATAAATAAACACATATAACTAAAAGGTGCACATTATTGTTATTATTACTAGTAGTAGTAGTAGTAGTAGTACTGCCCTGCAGAAGCAAAAGACCTTAACTCACTAGAGTGTGAAACTGAGAAAAATGACTTTAAAGTTTCTGTTTTGTCCAGACAAAAGTATTATAGGTAGGACTCCCAAAATTTCACAACTAGTTGCTATACTGAAGAAATGTTTGTATGCAAAAAATATTGAGCTCAAAATTGACCTTTGACCCTTGTTTGGCAGTTACTGTACTCTGCCTTTGTATCATGTGCAAAAATCAGGAGTCATGCAAAGGCAAAAGGCCGTAACTGACATATAATCAATATTTACTTGCTGTTCACCATACTTACATCCATTATAAGAACACCTAACCAAGGTCTAGTCATCATGGTATTTGTTTTAAATTATATAGAAGACCTTTGGTTGTTCCTATTTAGTGCTATAATGATCAGGATAGTGCGGCAACACTAACACAGTTAAACAGTATAACAGATAAGTTACTTTGCAGTACAGTATGTACAGTATGAATAAATACAATAAATATTTTCACAATAAAGATAATTTAATTATAATTGAATACAAAGGTATATGTATTTAAATGCAAGATATAGAGTAATAATTAATTAAACATTAGACCAATACATTAGAGATTAGAGACTGCTCATTCCAAGTTTTTTACTGCGCCCAAATAAAATCTTACTGAAAGTTAATTTTTTGAGATAAATTTGGAACACAACTTGTTCATAGGTATATATGACAAAGCATTCTTGAAATACAACCATTTAAGTTTGGATAGTGATTTTCATGTCTATTCGAAAAAAGGGGGAGCGGTGACAGTTAAAGGGTTAAGGGTTAAGGGCCACCAAACTGCTCAAGATGCTCAGTCAACGAACTCGACTTGGATTACTACTTTTTAATTCTGAGATAATATAGACAGAGTATACCGAAAAAAAGTTGGAATTACTTTTACTATTTAGGTTAGCCTACTTTGTACGGACGTTAGCGATAACTAGCTGTAAAATCTGACGTGAACACCTGTAAGAAGGAAATATGCAGATGACGTGCATTGCTATGGATTATATCTTCTATGGATCATATCGGATTGCATGGAAAGGTAGGATGCCTCTGTATTTAATATTTGGTTTTCAGCCTCTGATGTGAGGCGAGTGTCAGCGTCAACGTTATCGCTAATTTACGTGACACAGATTAAATTTAGCTATCTCCGGGCTGTCACTGACATTGACAGATCTGAACCATCGCCCTATCACATCGATATCACAGAGTAATAATACAAACAAGCAGTCGGCAGTCTACACTTTATTTCAAAGATATGTCGTGTGTATGTTATGCAGTTTGGTGACAATAAAAGAGCGGTAATCTTTGACAGTATGACAAAGCCAGAGTACAGTAACATCACAGTGGCACCGTAACATCTCTCTTGATGCCAGGCGAAGAAGTCAGAACACCTTAACTCAACTTCAGCGTGCCGGAACAAAGGCTAAGAGCCGTAACAACTGTTACGGCGTTCTGCTGTGGTTTCTCGTATGGTTTTGGAAGTTACGGTTGTCATAGCCCTTTAATTTCTCGTTAAAACAATCAAATTGACTCACGATATTTATTCACATGATAAAGGAGGTCTTGAATACCCCAAAAATGACATAACTCATTTTTGACCAAACATGATGTTACGGCGTTTTGCCTTTGTAGGGCAGAGTAGTAGTAGTCATAGTATTTGGGGTGAAATATGTCTCAGTTCTTGAGGTTTCGTGAGATTTATTAGCTAATTTAATATTAAATTAGCATTCCATTTTCAGAGTTGACAAAGTGTCTGCGTTAATATGATACAAATGTCTCATTGTCTTGTAAGACACCAACAACATGTATCAGTTAAAGTTATGACTCAATGACAAATATATTATTAATAAGAGGATTAAGCTTTGCTGAAATAGCAAACAACTTTCCTTTGCTCATAATTTACATTCATGTCTAGACACCATATCAGTGACAAGCTTAATTACTGGAAGCCTTGTTGGGCCTCTCAAATGGTGCTTAATCCGAGTTTATGCTAAGTAATAATTTGACTGAATTCCCCAGTCAATATCCTTTAGAACTGAAATGTCACATCACAGTCTGGGTCAGATGCTCTGTCATTTAACTACAAACAGAGCAGTGAGCAACAGCATATTAGAAACAAATTAACATTTATTACAGAAAAGTCTAAAAGCAAAATGACAAACAGCAAAAATATGAGCATGGGGATCCTGCAAAAACTCTGCATGGGGGAGTTTAAACTCTTTTCTAAAAATGCTAAAAATCTACAGATTAATGTAATTCTTTATAAATAGAAATTTCAGAGTTTCTTATTGTATATTAAACTTTTATATTTGAACCAAATTTGCTTGATAATCAGTTTTCTTAGAAATAATTAAATAAATAGAGTCATAATTAAATAAATTACCTATTTGGATTTAAGTCTGAAAAAAAAAAAATGATTACAGTGCCCTGACTCAACAGCTGGAAAGTGAACATCGGCCAAGTTTTTATAAATAATAGAGAATTTCAATAGTGGACTGTACTATGTTTCCTGACCTGTATCATCACATTCCATCAATCTTTTGGGGTAAAACTTATAAAACTTGCCAAGAACATGTCTAGGTCACATTTCATCCCAAAATCAATAGTAGAGTAGCAGTAGTAAAAGTACTACTACTAATAATAATAATATAACTAATAATAATAATGATAAAAACACTTTATATTAAAAAAATTATGCAAAAAATTGTCATTTGTATATATATATTATATTGTATTATATATAGCATAAAGCAAATGAATCTTTTTGCATTATTTTCGTGACATTTTCACTCCAAATTCTAATTCTGTGAATATGCAAATAATGTCACAATACAAAATTCTAACAGCAACGGTCCTAATACACTTTATCTACACGCAACTACACAATACAGCAGCTAACAAGTTCCCCTCTCTGGACACGTTTTGCGTCATAACACTCACTCATCTTTTCATCATGATAACCCCCTACCCTTTCTCTCTTTGTTAATACACTCCACACAACGACTTAATTCAAACGCCGCCAACGCTGAGTTAACACAGCGGGCACGCAGAAATAGGCAGAGCAGCTATTTGAACACAGCTTAGGGGTCCGCAGAGCGACGCCAAGCGCGCAGGAAATGCGCGTTCCGCTTTGCGCGCACTCGAGCTTCGCTTTAACAAGTTCTGTTACGCGCAATCACGTCTTAAAATAGAACACATAAAAACCCGCCAGACACGAAGGTTTTAAGGCTTTCCCATAGTATTTTTCATAATCTGATTCAAAACACTAAATGTTAATGAAGCATACAGCCTTTCACATGATTTTTTGTTAAGATGATCTGTTTCAGGACATGCAATCAAAATTAAAACTTTAAATTGTCACATTCATAACTTTCCCTCATACTAATGATTTTGTAATAGCTACTATGAACTAGGCTATGCATTGCGTAAAATGTACATTAGCGTACAACGAACAAACAGAGACGTCTTATGCTGCATTGACTTGAATTCTTTACAGCATTAAAGTGTGAAGCAACTGGTTTCCTCCTATGGTCCTCATAATGTTTTGAGGAATACACTGTGTCCGATACATTCACTAATATTTCGATTCCCCGCCATTTAAGTGCAGCAAAGTGCTCGAAAACAGCAACGCACACCGGACAAGTGCTCAGCTCGCCAAGAGCTTTTACGCACGGCACTGTCACTCACCTGACTGCGTGGCGCTTCTCTGAACATTCACGATGACGAAGACCAGGAAGAAGAAAAGAACACGAGCCGGCCACATTGCTGCTTTGTTTAAGAAGTTATATCTCCATACATTAACATGCTTAACAGAGAATCCGCGTATTGACAGTCCAGTGTTTCCAGCGCATACTCACGTCTTCATCATTAGCGCATCCTAAAACAATACATACTGGATTGTATTGCTTTTGTGCTGTTGTCCTTTTCAAAGTGTCTTGTGCCGTTATCCGAATTGAGGGACTTGTAACCATTTCATCACCTCGATGTGTTCAGCACGCAACTTCAGAATGAGCGGCAAGACACGCCTCTCGTTGTTCCAAACCCTGCCCGTCGTAGGTATGAATGGTCAAAAGAGGAGCTTTGACAAAAGAGGCCCCGCCCATTTCACAACTTCTTATGCACATGCTTTCACAATTTAAGATGACGGATAGTTCAAGAGGTAAATTGCATTCATCCACCATACTTCACATTCTATTCCTAGATATGGAGCAATGGGACTGAGTATATGTATATATGTTTATACATATAGATATATAATATCTGAGAATATCAAAGCTCTGAATGACCAAAAAGCATATAAAGGCAGCATACAAGTAATCCATTTAATTCCAGTGGTAAATCCATGTCTTCAGAAGTTATATGGTAGGTCTGAGTAAGAAACAGATCAATGTTTTTGTGCTTTTTTAAATGGTCTGGACTTATATAGCGCTTTTTTAACATTTGCGGTTTTCAATGCACTTTACAATGTGACTCATTCACACACATACACTCACACACCAATGATGGCAGAGCTGACATGCAAGGCACTAGCCTGACATTGGGAGCAACTTGGGGTTCAATATCTTGCCCAAGGATACTTTGCATGTGGAGTCATGTGGGCCAGGAATTGAACCGCCAACTCTGCGATTAGTGGCCAACCCGCTCTACCAACAGAGCAACAGCCGCCCATTTTTACTTTAAATATAAAAATTCACTTTCTCATTCTTCTTTTGTTTTTGCTGATTTACATTCTTCGTGCATATTGCCACCTACTGGGCAAAGAGGATCATTTATTGTAAAAAAGGAATTAGATTTTTATCAGTTTCTCACCCACACCTATCATATCACTTCAGAAGACATGAATCAAACCACTGGAGTCATACTGATTATTTTTATACTGCCTTGAATGGACCAACAGAGCGGAGATATTCTTCCAATAATATTAATTTGTGTTCATGCAGAAGAAAGAAAGTCATACATATCTGGAATGGCATGAGGGTGAGTAAATGATGAGATCATTTTCATTTTTGGGTGAACTATCACTTTAAAACACAATCAAAAGTGTAGAGTAACAATGGGAATCAAGATCCATCATTAACAGTTTATACTGTCCCTTAATCTGTGGGTTATCCAATAAACTATAACATTTAGTATTTATAATATTAATTATATTAAAGGTGGGGTATGTGATTTTCTTTTTTGACCATTTTTTCAAAATAACTTGAAATCCTATTCCTAACCCACTTACTGGCTGTAAATTAGAAGCACTGAAATGAAAATTAAGCAATTTAATCATCTGTGGAACGGGCAGGACTCGAAAAACTCCAGCCAATCATTTTCAAGACCATCTAGAATCATTGGACAGAAAATGTGTCAATCAAACGGTCGTACCATGCCCCCCTCCCCCCACCACCCTGGCGTGTGTGTCCCGTTCGTGCGCATACTCAAAGCTCGTGACCCAGTAACAGGAAGCGATTGTATTTATGTATGGAGAATAGAGCTTTTATAGTGCTAGTGGGGTTGTTCCACATTTCTATGAATCCTCTTTTGAATAGAAGACCGCTGTACAGACGCCAGGGCTGGCTATGTTCTTTTTTTTTTACAGTTATGAGAAAATCAGCTCTACACCTTTCAAGAGTGGTATGCGAACCCCTCCTCCTGCTGTGTCAACAATTTGCTCTGAAAAATTGTCTGACAGGTGAATGCACTGTTTGACTAGTGAGTCTAGAACACTGCTAGAACACTGCGCATCTGAGTTTTCGCTTGTGCATGATTGCGCGTCCATGTTTTTCGAATGGGTGGAGTCAGGGCCAGCGTTGGAGGAGAGAAGGTAGGACCTTAGAGTTGTGTATTTTCAAAATCTGCCGGCCGTTTTGCAAATCACATACCCCACCTTTAATTAATTAACTAATGTTTGCAAGTCAAATTATCTATGATCTCATTTTAAAATGATCTAAAATAGTTTTTCAATGGGTCTGAAAATCTCAATGTGAAATGGTAAATAATGTAGTACTGGTAAAGTGTAGGTTAATGTATCTGTTTAAGGTCTGAACTCTGGTCCTTTAACCTGTTCAGGCCCCATCCACTAGAGGCCCTCACATTACAATCAAGAATACATTCTTAATGGTGACTGAGCATGAACCGCTATACCCAGATATTAATCAGAGCAGGTACAGTAGGTTTTGCAGTACAGACATGAGGAGTTAATATGAATAAATTTACATAAGTTTAACACTCACTATACTGTACTTACAGTAGGTATACACTTGAATTTACATGTATGCTTGAATTACAGGTTATGTGATGTGAATTCTTTCATCAAGGCATTTATTCCAGGGTTTAGTGTAAAATAAGTTGTTGTTTTAAGTAGCACATAAATAAAGTCGCATTTGCTAGAAAGAGCTTTTGAGTCAAAATTGAGAGATACAAAGACGTAAGTGCACAATATAGAGTCAAAGTTGAAAGATATTATGTCACAATTGCAAGACATAAAGTTAAAGTAAACGGAAATTCTTCTGTGGTGGGATCAGGGTTCCATAGTTCCCTTTACAAAAAGCTTCACTATGATGCTACGCTTTGCTAAGCGCTTTTGGGAACAATCCTGCATTTGACCAGCTGTGAATATGTGTGTAACACGTCAATGAACATTGACCGGAATTTATAGCCTCGGCTGGTGAGATCATTAGATGCACATGCGGCCAGGTTATAAATAGACGCGTCACCAGCGTGTCGTCAGATCCGTTTTCTTCAGAGCATACTGTGCTGTGTTTCTCACAAGCCTGTCAGAAACTTTCTTTCCTCTGCTAGGATTTAGAATTTGTTAGGTAGTGCGCTGTGAACCTTTTCTCCTTTCCCTCTTTCTATATATATATATATATATATAAAATAGAAAAGAAAAAGGTGGAAAAATGTCGGAGAAGCAAAGCAAACGATGCGTGTTTCCTTGTCAACGTTCTATGACTATCAGGGACACACATCAGTTTTGTTTTGTTTGTTTGGGGGAACAGCATGCTGCTCTCGCGTTGGGGCAGGGCGAGTGCGCACATTGCGACCTACTTTTGGGCGAAATGCTTCGCGCTCGCCTCGCTTACTTCCGGGAGTCAGCGCCCACTCTTTCATTGTGGGGCTCTCGCATATATTTGGCTGAGGAGCGAGAGACGGGTCCGTCCCTATCGCTCGCTCTCTCCCCAGATCCAGCTGATCCTTCTCGAAGCCTCTTCGTTCCACGAGGGGGGGCGCTGAACCTCTGTACATTTCACGCATAATAATAAAGCAGCTGAGAAATTACCCAAGGTGGTTACTCGGGCTGTGGCCAGACTACAGCTAGACTGGCCACGCGAACAAGAGATCCCCCCCCCAAACGCTCCAAACTATAAGACAGATTTCTGTCTGGTGGCCAAAAAATACAAATAATATAATAATATAAAAAAGATAAAAAAAAGGGAACGCTATATTAGTCCCTTCTTGTCTTTGATGACCTCCATGATGAGCTTTCGCACTCATGGAGTAACCCATATACTTCCCGTGTTCACGTACCCTTGACGTCTTTATACTCAACTATAGTGGGGGCTGAGACATGGGGGTATTCAATGATGCCGCCGGTTGAAGTGACGCTTGCATCATCACTCAAGAAACCCGCTCTCCCCATTAAGCCATGCAGGACTACGTCCATGCTAGTGGGGAGGGCTTATCAAGTGGCAAGTCAGGCTGGTGCTGCGCTGCACACCACGGCCTTGTTACAGGCATACCAGGCTGACCTACTGAAAGACCTGAGTGTGGGTGTAAGACTCGACGAAGAAGCCTTTTCTGAACTTCGTCGGGCCACAGATTTATCTCTCCGTGCGACTAAGCAGACAGCCTGTGCCATTGGTCGGTCTATGTCCACTTTAGTCAGCACGGAGAGGCATTTATGGCATAACCTTTCGGGCATCAAGGATAAGGACAGAGTTTTCCCACTCGATGCCCCGGTTTCTCCTTACGGTTATCTCCAGATTCCAGGAGGTGAAAAGCCATGAGGAAGCCTTCGGGCAGTTTTTTCCTCGCCGCACTGAGGGGGGCGGGGCCGTCGGCCACCCAGTCCCGCCCGACTCTGCTAGGCAGAGCGTAGCGAGTCGTGCTCCCCCTCGTAAAGACTGGGGACAGGCTCGTCGCCCTCAGCAGCCCCCGAAGCAGGACCTCAGGGTCGTGATTTCTAAAAGAAAGAAACCTTGAGGGTCTTGTACCCAGCCTTGTGGGGGTGGTTCCTCTCAGGACGGGGCGCGTGTACCATCCACTTCGGCCCTCCCGATACCCTCACGAAACCTCTTCACTCCTGCTGCCTTCGGTGTTTCGGGTGACAGAGGCTTCCTACAAAGAGTTGGGTGCACTGTTGCTTTCTGCATTTATCCAGGACGCGGAACACTCGACATCCCCTCAACAGGAAGTGTTGAAATTGATACCCATCTCAGAGAACCTGGCAGCGTAGAAACCTCTGCCAGGCATTTCTATGTGGGTTCTGAACACACTAGAAAGAGGCTACAGTATTCAATTCACTTGCCGCCCTCCGCGTTTCAGCGGCGTGGTTCCCACTACCATGAAACCGGAGCAGACACGTCTACTGTGGAAAGAGCTCCAAAATCTCTTGGTCAAAGGGGCCATGAACATGTTCCCCTTCCAGAGAAAGAGTCAGGTTATTACAGCAGATACTTCCTGGGGGTGGGGGGGTTGCGTCCGATTTTAGATCTTTGAGGCTTGAACTGCTCGGTCAGGGTGTTCAAGTTCAAGATGCTAACTGTCAAGATGGTCATGTCTCAGATCCAACATTACAATTGGCTGATCACGATCGATCTCATGGACGCATATTTCCATATTGGAATTCTGCCACAGCACAGGAAGTTCCTGAGGTTCGCTTTCGGGGACGAAGCCTTTCAGTATCGGGTTCTTCCATTCAGCCTTATCAGCCCTATCACCCCGCACATTCACGAAATGCATGAAGGGAGAAAGAAGGTAGCCAAAACCCATTAAATGCATCTTTTGCTGTCCGACAAGATGAGGCAAGACTAATTCAACTGTTATGTGATAAAACATCATCTAAAATCGTTGCCCTGCTCAACATGTGTGTAAGTAGCCTCTATAGAGGGCACCCCGCAATCACACATTGCTTATTGAAGCTTACAAGTAATCTTGAATTCAGTCAATTGTGCAGTATTAACGGATACCATATGGATGTTTCAGATGTCAAAGTCTGCATGTTTAGAGAGTTTTGCGTGGTTTTCCCCTTGTCATGTACAAGTAGCCTAGTTGACACATTTACAACAATCAAATAAGCAATGCTGGTTTTTCCTCTCTAATGTGAATATGACAAAGAATAGTAACTAAATATTACATGTTATGAGGAGTGCCAACTTTTCTACATTATGTGACTACTAATATTTCTGGATTGAAAACAATTTTTTTTTTAATTATTTGTACAGATTTTTATTTAATTTATTCAAATAAATGATATTATCATACTACTTTATTTCTGTGTCTGATTTAGAATGGGCAAAACGTCTATCCCCCGAAACAAACAAAGAGCTGCTCAGAGCATCTAGTGCTCTGTGTGCGGTCCAGCTAGATATGCAAAGCACGTACTGGACACAGCCGGGGCAGCGCTTGCAGGTTCACTACCTGATCTCTGAAGGGTGTGGTAGGAACCTTGGGCACATAGCCCGGTCGCGGTCTTAGGATCACGTATGTGTCTGCCGGACCGAACTCCAGGCAAGTGTCGCTAACAGAGAACGCTTGCAGGCCCCTGACCCTCTTGATGGAGGCAAGCGCAATCAGCAGGTCGGTCTTGAGAGAGAGGGCCCTGAGTCCAGCTGAATCTTGCGGCTCGAAGGGGGGTCACTGGAGGCCCGTGAGGACGATCGAGAGATCCCAGGAGGGAAACAGGTTAGGCCAGGAGGGAGTCAGCCTCCGGGCACCTTTTAGGAACCTGACAATTAAGTCGTGCTTACCAAGAGACTTGCCGTCTACCGTGTTGTGGTGAGCCGCGATGGCGGCGACATACACATTGAGGGTGGAGGGGGACAGCCTCCTCTCCAGCCTCTCCTGTAGAAACACGGGCACTGACCTAACCGTGCACTTCTGTGGGTCTTCAGCTCGGGAAGAACACCAGTCTGCGAACAGACGCCACTTTAGGGCGTAAAGATGCCTGGTAGAGGGGGCTCTGGCTTGGTTGATAGTATCTATGACGGTCGATGGTAGGCCGGCTAGATCTTCGCATCCCGTCCAGGGGCCAGACGTGGAGGTTCCAGAGGTCTGGGTGGGGGTGCCAGAGCGTGCCCCGTCCCTGAGAAAGAAGGTCCTTCCTCAGGGGAATTTGCCAGGGAGGGGCTGTCGTGAGGAGCGTGAGGTCCGAGAACCAAGTCTGGGTGGGCCAGTAGGGGGCCACCAGAATGACCTGCTCTTCGTCCTCCCTGACCTTGCATAGCACCTGTGCAAGAAGGCTCACTGGGGGAAATGCGTACTTGCGCATGCCCACGGGCCAGCTGTGTGCCAAAGCATCTGCCCCGAGGGGAGCCTCTGTCCGGGCATACCAAGGCAGGCAGTGGGAGGTTTCTTGGGAGGAAAACAGGTCTACCTGGGCCTTGCCGAACCGGTCCCAAATCAGCTGGACCGACTGGGGGTGGAGCCTCCACTCTCCGCCGGGCAAGCTTCGTCTTGACAGCACGTCCGCTATCACATTGAGGTTGCCGGGGATGTGAGTGGCACGCAGTGACTTGAGTCGCTGCTGACTCCAAAGGAGGAGACAACGGGCAAGCTGTGACATGTGGAGGGAGCTTATTCCGCCTTGGCGATTTATGTAGGCTACCACTGTGGTGCTGTCTGTCCTGACTAGGACGAGCTTGCCCCGAATTAACGGGAGAAACTTCCTCAGGGCAAGGAAAACAGCCAGCAGCTCTAGGCAGTTGATGTGCCAACGCAGCGGGCCTCGGTTCCACCGGCCTGCGGCTGCGTGCCCGTTGCACACGGCGCCCCAACCCAATTTGGAGGCATCGGTTGTAACCAGAATGCGTCGGGACACCTGCTGCAAGGGTATTCCTGCCTGTAGAAAGCAGAGGTCTGTCCAGGGTTTGAAGGTTTGGCGGCAGGCAGTGGTAACTTTCACGTTGTGCGTGCCGTGGCGCCATGCTCGTCTCGGGACTCGAGTCTGGAGCCAGTGCTGAAGTGGTCTCATATGCATCAACCCCAACGGCGTGGCCGCCACAGAGGATGCCATATGCCCCAGGAGCTGTTGGAATCATTTTAGAGGGACCACGGCACCTGGCTTGAAGGAAGCAAGGCATTTCAGCACTGAGTGAGCACACTCATTGGAGAGACGTGCTGTCATTGAGACTGAGTCTAACTCCAAACCGAGAAAAGAGAAGCTCTGGACCGGGGTGAGCTTGCTCTTTTCCCAGTTGACCTAAAGCCCCAAACGGCTGAGGTGCCTGAGCACCTGGTCTCTGTGCGCGCATAGTAACTCTCGCGAGGGGGCCAGGAGGAGCCAGTCGTCGAGGTAATTGAGTATGCCGGCTTCTCGTAGCGGGGCAAGAGCTGCCTCTGCGACTTTCGTGAAGAAGTGAGGGGACAGAGACAGGCCGAAGGGGAGGACTTTGTACTGATACGCCTGGCCGTCGAACGCGAACCGTAGGAAGGGTCGATGTTGAGGGCGAATCGAGACATGGAAGTACGCGTCCTTCAGGTCTACCACTGCGAACCAATCCAGATGCCGGATGCCAGATAGAATTTGTTTCTGGGTGAGCATTTTGAACGGGAGTTTGGACAAGGTCCGATTGAAAACTGGCAGGTCCAAGATCGGTCGTAAGCCGCCTCCTTTCTTGGGTACAACAAAGTAAGGGCTGTAGAAACCCTTCTTTGTTTTGGTTCGAGGGACAGGCTCTATCGCGTCCTTGGCTAAAAGGGAGGCGATTTCTTCGTGCAGGGACTGGGCATGTTTGTCGCACACTGCGGAAAAATGAACGCCCACGAAGGGGGGCGGAGGCCTGGCAAACTGAATTGCGTAACCGAGTCGAATGGTTCGGTGCAGCCAGCGTGACGGGCTGGGCAGTGAAAGCCACGCCTCTAAGCTCCGTGCAAGGGGCACCAAGGGGACGAGTATTTTGAACATACCCGGTGGGGCTTCGCAGCGGTGCGGAACAGGTAACGTGGCGTCGGGAGGCAACGTAGCGTCCCGAGGCTCTGTTGCTGAGAATAAACTCAAAGCACTTACCTTGCTTCTGATGCTGGCATTCTCTGGACTCGTCTGAAACAGGGGGAACAGTCATGGGGCTGAGGGCGGGGACACCGCGTCTGGGAAGCCGGGACTGTTGAGAAATATCTGTTGACAAAGGAAATAGCTCTTTTATTGAAAATGTGGGTACCGCAGCCCCTGTTGGGGGGTGCGGCAAATGAAAAAACACAGGATTCTCCTCCCGGCCCTCCACCGGGGGACGGAGCAGTCTTACCACCTCCGGAGCTAACGTCTTGGACTCTGGGTGCGTTGTCTCAGGAGCGCCTGGGAGCCTTCCGGGTCCTCGAGGGGGTCCGTGAGACAGGGGGCGTGCACTTCCCGCAGTTTGCTCGACGCTGGGGCTGAGAGCTGGGCCCGGGTTGAGGTGGAGCAGAAGGTCTTCTGGCCGTGGGAGGACGCCCTCGGCGAGCAGACGGGGCACGGGCCGTGGCGGCAGGCTTGCCGCGAGGCATGATGTGAGAAATGGCCTCCATCTGTTTCTTCACCGTGGAGAAATGCTGGGCGAAGTCCTCGGCGGTGTCGCCGAAGAGGCCAAACTGGGAGACAGGGGCGTTGAGGAAGCGAGTCTTGTCAACTTCACGCATCTCGACCATGTTCAGCCACTGCTGACGTTCCTGGCAGCCCGCCAGGTGGTAGGGCTTCCGGGGCATAGATGGAGCGCAACTGCCCTTTCCACCTGGGGAATCGTGTGGCACGCTCCGCCGTCGAGGGTGGTGAGGGTGGATGAGCAGGTGGTGGTGTGACGAGTGTAGATGGGTGCTCTCCACGAAGACGTCAGCTCATCATGCACCTCCGGGAAAAACAGGACTGGGGGGGGGGTGCGAGACTGTGAGCAGCGCCCAGACCCCAGGAACCAGTCATCCAGCCGTGATGGATGTATACACACATTCAGGGTTGGGAGGGTTACTTTTGAAATTAATTCCACAATAGATTATAGAATATATGCTGTGAAATGTAATTTGTAGCGTATTTCGTTAGATTACTCAAGGTCAGTAATGTGTTATAAATACTTTGGTTTACTTCTTCAGCACTGGTAGATTTTTTCAATTGTTTTGACTATAGAAACTCTGCCAGTAGGCCTACAGTAAGACAAAATATACATGTTAAAAATGTATTATTTGAAAAACCTAAATATCTTATGCAGTGTTGTTTCTAAAACAAGATAAATCAAAATGATCTTGTTTTAAGTATTTTTACAGGAAAACAATAAAAACATAATCATCAAAAATATAATTGTTGCCCTAAAATCAAAGGACTTGCTAGAATATATATATATATATATATACATACGTATATACAGGGTTGGGGAGTAACAGAATACAAGTAATGGGATTACGTATTTAAAATAATATTGATACTATTGTTAACATGTTAACTGTGAAGCTAACCTGTGTTGTTGTCTAGGATATTGTAGCGTCTGGAGGAATCAATGAAGGATAATCATTAACTCAGCAGGTCCATGAAAACAAGAACTTACTGTTCCAACTCCCCTAATTACTGCAATAGCGCCGACTAGTCTCCACGAGCACAATAAATGTATTGACAAAGAGACAAGGAACTATTGACAGGAAATCCTCGTGACTGCTAAGCCCCCCCTTTCCCATATGACTCGCCTCACACCGCGTGCTTTACCATGTGAGATCTTAAACGTAAAAATGTGGGTGTGTGTGTTTTTCAGTTTTAAACTTAGAAATGTATGTCTAATGAAATATGTTTTAATCCCTGTGTGTTTATTTGTCTGATGATAGATCAAAACTAGTTGAAATTAGTTTAGTAGTGTAGTAAAACCTGTTATAGTTAATAAGGTGATCTTATATTTAATAGCCTAACAGTGTATATCCACGTCTAAGTGAACCAAGTACATCTTTCTTGGTATCAAATTAAACCTTACGATTTGTCCTAGCCGAAAATAAATATAAGGTCACCTTAGAATGGTATTTCGGCTATGTTTACCATCTTTTGAGTCATTCAGCCCAAAATCTCTTACCGTCATAAACACAGTCATAAACATGCAAATGAGTGAGACGGGACAAAGGAATCATTCTCCTGCCCAAAGGAAGGAGAATTTTACGACCTCCAAAGGAATGTTAGAGAGGGCTGATGCTCACTCAATCCTTACTGAGAAGGAGAAATGAACCCTATTTAATCCAATATATCCTATATATATATCCCTGTGATAAATGTATTAACGTATCTAATGTTCCATCTCAGGATTTTCCTAAATGTTGTTTGATCTATGTTTGCTTGAAACTCTAATGGGTTAATGTTTCAGACTTTGCATACTATGGTTAACCGAAATCATATGTGTGGCATATTTGATCTCTATAACTTGGTATTTTGAAGATTGAAATGACTGTGTACATGATATGTCGATAACAACAACATATTAGTATTACAAGAAGATTTTCTAGTTTCTTCATCTACCACCCCTCTCAGAACAAAGGGGCAATAAACCAAATTCCCGCCTGAAACTTCCGCTCTTCTTATTGGTCGAGCCAATGAGAGGTGGGACACATTTTCTAAGGGCATAAATTGCACCGGACCTTCGTTCTCTTACTTCCCTCATCTCCTTACAGCTTAGTTCTTCCTCTTAGCTCTTATCTTCTTCCTCTCTCTTCCTTTTCAACTCCTCTCCTCTTCACTTCTGGACCTCCCTTGGACTTCTCCCGGATCTCTTCAAGCCATCTTACATTTTTCTCTTCTCTTCTGCTGAACATTGCAACTTCTCGGAACAACCCTTCAACTCTCTCTCAACAAGTGAGTTTCAACTCCACGCTCTGGAAACACCGAACCGAAATCCTCCGTCTCAAAGGACGCCACGAGGACCCGACATACGTGCAGACTTGCTCAGCGACACACAGAGTTCCTTTATGCAAGTATTATTTCACCTGAAATTCAAACGCGTTAGAGTGTGTAATTTCCTTGCTGGCTTCAAAGGGTTAATTGTTGTAATAAGTTGCTATCCTTAATAATCTCTTTATTTTCCTTATTGCTTCTACTCTGTTTATTTTATGTTTATTTTATGTTACATGTTAAGTGTCTGTTTGTCAAGTGTAGTGATATATTCTAGTTCCTTGTATTAAACCCAATTATATGCTTGATTGTCTGTGTGTGTTGATCATAAAACAAAGCCTCTTTAATGTGCGATTTTAAGCTACGAGCTGATATTATCAAAGTAAGTTAACGTGCTTTGATGAGTAGGCTTATAACTAAGAATAAACCTTCAAGGGAATTGATCAGAAATATTTAGCAAAGCTGTTCAGCTGGACGAACTGACTGGTTGCGGTAGCCTACGGGTCAATTCCATTGAGGGTTTAATTAAATTAATATAGCCTGTCTGCCTATAATGTATATTCCTAATTAATTATAATTCGTTGGGTTTAATTATCTATATATATTTGAAGCAGACTCCTGGACTATATTAGCCCTTTTTGGGGCGTTTTTACATGTGTATGGGTATCCGGGTCAAATCGTCTGATTAATCATTGATTACGATCATTGAAATTAATTATACATTTCCCCAAACCTGACCTGCATACCCTACAATATCCAAGATATCAAAACATGGTGAATTGGTATCAGTTGTCTGACTCAGGCATGCTCTCAATGTTAAAACTATATGATTAAAATTCAAATGTTTCAGGAACCTTGTGCTGAGCAGATGATCGTATCATGGAATAAATATAAGATGCACAGTCATGAGCCGGCTGAGTACTGAGCAGAACCAAGTAAATAACTAGTCTGACTTTTTGTCGCTTAAGTCAGCATCGACCCTGTCTTGGTGAAGAACTTGCTATTTGCACACTGAGGCAGTTGTAATGGAAATCAGAGCCTAGAGCAGCCCTCCTTCCTGCAACCCACTCCCACTCTTCCTCAGCCCCTTAAAACACAAGATCCCTGGTCTCCCTGTGTTACTTTGTTATACACAAAAAAACAAATGTGTCTGTGACACTCAGTTATCCAGATCATCGTAGAATATCATGTTGTACAATTTAGCATGCAATTTATTATAGATTGTCGTTATCAATATGTTTTAATATTAATTACTGTGGACATGGCATTGTTACCATAAAACAGAAGGGTTCAGAATGTTAAAATCACATTTTGTTTTTCCTTTTTTGTGATAAAGTATGAATCTTTCAAGACAGAACTATAAAGAGTTTTGAGGTTATTAAAGGAAGAGTTCATCCAGATAATTTATTCACCCTCATGTTGTTTCAAACCAATGTGACTTCCTGTCCTCGGAGGAATACAAAAAGACATGTTGGGCTAAATGATTGCCTCAGTCTCAATTCTCTTTTTTTGTATGACAAAAAAAAGATGCAATGGAAGTCAGTGGTGACTGAGACTAGTCTGTCTTACTTCTCCTTTTGTGTTCTATGAAAGAAAGAACATCATAATGATTTGTAGTAAAATGAGGTTGAGCAAATTATGAAATCATTCTCATTTTTGAGTGTATAATCACTTAACGTGATCATATACAGTATGCTTCTGAAAAACATTAACTCCCTTGTTTAGTTTCTCTAGCTCAATATAAATAAATATATATATATATTAAATAAAAAATATTCAGATGCATTACATTCTTGTGGCAGAAGAGTTAATCAATACAAAAATCGGCTTTAGAATACAATGTATAGTTTACTACTATATTATTGAACATAAGCCAATCATTGGCATACAGTTCACAGCAATCCATTTTGCAAATTAATTTTCCAATCAATTGGAGATTTAGTATAAAGGCTTGTTTAAGTACCTGTCAATCTACACCTGTGTCAGACTTGCTTGTGTAGCGTCTCGGGTGCATTGCGTCATAAACATAAAATTTGTGGGTCACTGTCAGGGTTCGACTGGTAATCTGGCATACCGGGCATTTTACCGGGGTGTGATCAGGGGCGGACTGGCCATTGAGAGAACTGAGCAGGCCGGTGGTTAGGCCGCAAAATGTGTCGAATGGGCCACGATAAACACCGCGTTATGTAGAACGGACAACAAAACGGCGCTTTGACATGCAGAAAAGGACAGCGAACTCCACCGCTCAACAAGTTTTGGGCCAGTTGCCATGTAAAATCCTGATTGCCGATTTATCTTCCCAGTCCAGCCCTGGTCACTGTGTGAAGTTAAATATACATTTGTCCCCTATCTGTCACTCACTCAACGTTGTGTCGATGAGTTGACACTAGGGGTTCACACTTGGGAGCCCAGACATCTCTGATCTTTGAGAAAAGGCCAATGAGAATTGGCGTGTGGCATGTGCATGCCTCTCCCTTGGACATACAGGTATAAAAGGAGTGCCACTTGCAAACCCACACTCAGACTTCTTCTTTGGAGCCAAGCAGACACATTCACTGAGCTGAATCCCTCCTGCCATTCCATTCATCTCTCTCTCTCTCCAAAGCTGTTGGATCTATGGCACATTGCAGCGGTTTTCCCCCTCACAAACTACGGTTGTGTTGAGCAACACCCCTGGGTGCTTCAACAGCAGAGCAGAGCTTCCTATATACATACATTGGATATAAAAATTCTACACACCTCTGTTAAAATGCCAGGTTCTTGTGATGTAAAAGCTCAGTCGCTGGCCGACGCAGAGTTGATGGCCACGCTTGCCCTGGCAGCTGCGAGTGCCGGGCTGGAGTGGAACCCTCCACTGAACCCTCCAAAGAGCGCTGCTCACGGCCACGCTCCACCCCGTTCCTTTCTTCCAGGAGGTGCACAATGAGCTCACTCGTTAATGGCAGGCACCTTTCACTGCCCGCACACGGTCTATGAGCTCCTCTGCCCTCACTACCCTTGATGGCGAGGCGGCAAGGGGCTATTCGTCAATTCCTCAAGTGGACCAAGTGGTTGCAGTGCACTTGTGCTCGTCCGAGGCTCCCGCCAGGGCCTGTAGTCTGACGTCCTCATTGATGGCTAAAGCCTACAGCGCTGCTGAACCTGCTGCTTCCGCCTTGCATGGCCCTGCAGGTACACCAAGCCAAGGCACTTAAAGAACTGCAGAAGGGAAGTCCTGACCTGGGACTAATGCAGGATCTGCACTCAGCAACCAACTTCGCCCTCCGAGTGACGAAGGTCAAGGCGCGGGCTCTCGGGCAGACGATGTCCACACTGGTCACTCAACCTGGTCGCTATCACAGCCCCCACTTCCACCTGCCCAGCCATGGCAAAAACCTGTCCCTGATATGATGGTCTCCATGGACTACGAGGACAAAAACCTTCCTCCCCATCTTAGGCTGTTAGTGCTTTTCAGGGTAAGTGCTTTGATTTCTCTACACTCAGTACCTCAGGCTTCATCCTGTCGCAAGGCCACGCCCGCTGGTACATCCGACATGGTAGTTCCTTTGGTCCCTCTTGCACGGAGCTTGGGTGTGTGGCTCGCGCTCCCCTACCCGTCACGCTGGTTGATCAGGACTGTCCGACTCGGTTACGCAATTTAGTTCGGCAGGTGCCCGCCCAGGTTCAATGGCTTCAGCTTCACTGCGGTGAGAGGCGAGAATGCCTCCCTTCTATGGAAGGATGCGATAGAGCCTGTCCCTCCAGCCAAGATGAAGAAGGGGTTTTACAGCCCCTTCTTCGTCGTACCCAAAAAAAAGGCACCAGGTTGCGCAAATCTTGGACCTGAAAATTCTGAACCAGGCTCTGCACAGACTCCCGTTCAAGATGCTCACGCAGAGATGCATTTTAGGGAGTGTACGGCATCAGAATTGGTTCACCGTGATAGACCTGAAGGACGCGTACTTCCATGTCTCAGTTCTTCCTTGACACAGACCCTTTCTATGGTTTGTCTTCGAGGGTCCGCATACCAGTACAAAGTCATCCCCTTTGGCCTGTCCTTGTCGCCTCATCCGCATCCTCAACTATATCGACAACTGGCTAATACTAGCTCACTCGTGGGACATGTTGTGTGCGCACTGGGACCTGGCGCTTCGGGTCAACTGGGAAAAGAGCAAGCTCACACTGGTTCAGAGCATCTCTTTTCTTGGTATGGAGTTAGACTCGGTCAGCGTGCCTCACCAACGAGCAAGCACAGTCACTGCTGGAATGTCTGCATGCATTCAGACAGAATACCCTGGTCCCAATAAAATCCTTTCAGAGGCTCCTTGGGCATATGGCATCCTCAACGACGGTCACACCGCTCGGGTTGATGCATATGAGACCACTTCAGCACTGGCTACAGACCCGAGTCGAGAGACCAGCATGGCACCATACAGCATTCTCGTCACGCAGGCTTGTCTCCACCTATTCATCCGCTGGTCAGACCTAGCATTCCTATGGGCAGGAGTTCCCTAGGCTAGGTCCAAAGGCATGTTGTGGTTATGACAGATGCCTCCCAGCATGGCTGGGGCACCATGTGCATTGGGCACCCAGTCGCCAGCCCTTGGACTGGCCTGCGACTGAGTTGGCACATCAACTGCCTCGAGTTGCTGGCGGTACTACTTGCCCTGAGGAAGCTATTGCCGTTGATCTGAGGCAAGCATGTGTTGGTCCGTACGGACAACACAGTGATGATTGCGTACATCAACAGCGAAGGCAGCCTACACTCTCGTCGAATATCACAACTCGCCCATTGTCTCCTTCTTTGGAGTCAGTGGTGGCTCAAGTCACTGTGAGCCACTCACATCCTGGGCCACCTCAACAGCACAGTGGATGAGCTGTCACAACAGGTTACGCTCAGGGGAGAGTGGAGACTCCACCCTCAGGTGGTCCGGGTTATCTGGAATCGATTCGGCCAAGCACAGGTAGACCTGTTTGCTTCCCCAGAATCCTCCCACTGCCTGCTTTTGTACTCTCTGACCAAGGCTCCCTTCGGCACAGATGCCCTGGCACACAGCTGGCCCCTGGGGTTACGCAAATATGCGTTCCCCCAGTGAGCCTACTTGCACAAACGTTGTGCAAGGTCAGGGAGGAGCAGATCCTTTTAGAGGCCCCTTACTGGCACTCCCGGACATGGTTCTTGGACCTCATGCTCTTCGAGACAGCCCCCCCCCCCGGTGAATTCACCATCTGGCACCCGTGACCGGACCTCTGGAATCTCCATGTCTGGCCCTTGGATGGGATATGAAGTGGCCTACCACCTGCAGTGGTAGACACGATTACTCAGGCCAGGGCCCCCTCAACGAGCTCCTTTTGAGCCTCTTCAGTCAGCTCAAGGCTAAAGAGCCAAAGGCGCTCTCTCTTAAGACCGCCCTCCTGACGGCACTCACCTCCATCAAGAGGGTAGGGGACCTGCAGGCATTCCCTGTCAGTGTACTGTGCCTGGAGTTTGGTCCGGCTTACTCCCACGTCATCCTGAGACCCCGACCATGCTATGTGCCTAAGGTTCCCACGACCCCTTTCAGGGATCTGGTGGTGAACCTGCAAGTGCTGCCCCAGGATGAGGCAGACCCAGCCTTGGTGTTGCTGTGTCTGGTGTGTTCTCTTCGCATCTACTTGGATTGACAACTCATTGACACAACGTCTCGTCCCCTTCGTAAACTTAATCGTACGGAATTAACGATTAAATCGATATATATATATATATATATATATATATATATATATATATATATATATATATATATATATACACACACACACACACATTGCATTGCATTGTATTATTGTTTGGTTGACAGAATAAATACTTACCATTACTGTTGTGACTTTGTGCAATAAATAATAAAATATACAGTTGTAAATAACAATTCCTGTTTTCTTTGTTCAGTTTAATATTTAAATATTTTTTATATATTTTTTTCTCATTTAAATATTTAAATCATATTTGAAATAAGACAAATCATGCAGCCACAATTAAAAATGTCTGAATACCAGATAACATAATGTTAGCACAAGTGGTGTTTCTTTTTAAGAAAGATAGCATCAGCTTACTTTTCACACAAATGTTTTTGTTTAGTTTTAGTTTTTTTAAAGAGTTCAAATGAAGACAAAAGATAATTACATTGTCTTTGCCACCAAAAGCAATGTGAAAAAGCAAGATAAATTGCTAAATGACTCCACACCAAAAGTGATGCAAATATTCGCCATTAGCACATTATCGCCTTTACATTAGGTGGTTTTGTTCAACAACCAATTCTACTCGGTGCAGTGTGTGGCATAATGCACCTTTGCCAACATGCAAATGCTCGCTCCCTGTGTGAAAGGCTCCATTGGAATCCATTGCAACAAACTTCACCCAAAATTTTGTATATGGTATGACAGGGCCTTAAAAACTCCAGTTAATGTAATGAAGCACACCTGTCAACTATTTGAACTGGAGGATTAACTGACTTCATACATCCACTAAAAAATCACCTTGACACCAATTGGTTAAGAGTAACTGCAAAAATGTCTCAGAAAAGGGAAATTAGTTAACTGTCAAAAAGCTACACTTTGATGCTGTGTTGATTTTGTGCTTTGGGAACAACTTTAGGTGTGACCAGCTGTGAATATGTGTGCATATGACATCATTGGATACATCTGTAGCAGGGCTATAAATAGATGCATCACAGGTGCATCATCAGATCTTTTGTCTTCAGATCATTCTGTGTGTGTTGTGCTTCTTGACTGTCAGAACTTTCTACTTTCCTCTGTTAGGAGTTAGAATTGTTAGGCAGTGCACAGAAACTTTTCTCTTTCTCTTTTCTTTAAAAAAAAAAAAAAGAAGAAAAAGAATCACTGATAAACAAAGCAAGTGGTTTGTGTCCCCATGTTTACGCTCTATGGCTGAAATGGACACACAACAGTTTTGTTTTGTGTGTTTGGGAGAACAGCATACTGCTCTTGTGTTGGGGCGGGGCGGGTGTGAGCATTGCGATCTGTTTACAGCCAAAATACAATGCACTCGTCTCACTTACTTCCAAGAGCCAGCGCCCACTCTTTCATCGTGGGGCTCTCGCATAGATCTGACTGAAAAGCGAGATATTGGTCCATCCCTATTGCTCACTCTCTGTCCCCAGATCCAGCTGATTCTTCTTGTAAGTCTGAAGCGCGCTTCGGCACCTCTTCGGCACCTATAGGGAACGCTATATCAGTCCCTTCCTTTCTTTTATGACCTCCATGACGAGCCCTCTCGTTCATGGAGGAAACCTTATACTTCCTGTGTCTTCGTCGACAAATTTGACTATCATGTGTGCCGAGGCACAGGGGTATTCAGTGATGCCGCCGGTAGAAGAGACACTTGCGGGTTATCTCTCGCCTGTGTAGGGCTCACAGTTTTGGATCGGGTGTGTTTATTAGCAATAATTAATAATTATCATAGACAACCATCAATTATTCATTAATAGAACATTGATTAGAATCAATGTTACACGGGCACCAATTTATGTAGGCTCACAGGTTGGTTAGATCAGTTTTACTATCAGATATAAATTAATAATTAATGTTTATTAATTATTAATTAATAATTAAATTAAATAATAGAATTTAGTTCGTTAAATTCTATCCTCGGGGCACCACTCTTTGACAAGAGAAAAATGATAGTAAGTGACTGATCAAGTCTCATAAAATTCTACCCTGCAGATTGAGTATTTTGATTGAGAATCAAAATAATCAAAAGCGGAAGAAGTTAGTCAAATTGTTGCCATATGAACCCAACTGTAATCTGGTTACAGTTGGCTTCTAACAACAACAATTTAACAATACTGAAATAATACAGGAGTTCTTGACGTGGCAGAGGCTGGCTTCAACACAATATTCAAACAAACAAACCAGGAATACTTATTATAATATAACAAGATTTATTATAATCAAACAGTAATTAACACTGCCAATACTAAATTAATATAACACAAAAACATAAGATGAAAATCCTAACTAAATGGTGGAGCTATATGCTAGTGTATGTGTGTGTGTGTGTGTGTGTGTGTGTGTGTGTCTCGAGTCGGTAACCGGGACACAGAATGGCGGACTAAACTCCTCGTGAGAAACTAGTCAAAATGGAGGGCTAGGCCGGAAAGGGCGGAGCCAACGATTATGTTAAGGTGTAGGGGAAAGCAAGATGGCTGGATCAGATCCAGCACAATGGAGCTAATACCACATGCAGGTGATAATGAGCAGACACACAAAGGAACTGAACGAAACAGGCCGAGAATTTGAAAAACACCAGCCTAAACTGCGGTGCTGCTCGCTCCGTGATTTTCAATGTGTGTGTGTGAGAGAGGGAGAGAGAGAGAGCGAACAAACAGGGCTTCATGCAATTGAACAGAGGAGACACCCTGGTAACAGCGCGATTGAATCGTTGATTCAGATCACTCAATAAATTAACATTTCCCCAAAAATTACGATCTCATAACTCCAAACAGCAATCAGCGATCGTAGTTAAATGTACAGTTGTAAACAAAACATTAAACGTTCAGCGATCGTAGTTAACATACCTATGTAATCAAAACATCAAACATTCAGCAATCAAATATATATGATTTAGGTTTGTAAGAAAAGTCACAGTTTCTAAACTAAATCTGCCCAGGTATCAAGTCTTACTTGAGAAATCCTGTGTGGTTTCAGCAGTTGTCTGTTGGATTCCTGTTGCATTGAGCAGAGAGGAGAAAACAATCTGGATTCGGTCCTTGGTCTCACGCTCGTCAGCGAAAAGACGCATCTCTGCGTTGTTTCTTCGGGTCCGGTGATCGCGAGAAACGCGAGAGATAGTCAACTTTGAGGGAAAATGATTGAGAAGGGAAGCTGGTCGCCTTTTCCGTTTTCTATGTAAATTCACTGTTGTTTCACAGTGAAGAGGAAATGAACACTACACGACTGGAACAAAGCTAAGTTAATCTTACTCTACCGTGGCCAAATGGTGAGGTTTAGAAAAACGTGGTCTTTCTTTGTCCAGAAGGAGGGAAATTCCTTGGTGTGGATGTGTCTCTTTAGAGCGCAGCGAAGCTGTAGGTGTAACAGTCAGGCTGAATGCAGAGAGAGCGATCTCAAATGTGAGCGCTAGTTTTGTTAAGATGACGACGTCGTCGGTCATAGGCCGCTTTTGACCAATGACATATGAAATTGAGTCCATGGGTAGGTTGCGGTGCATTCTGGGAAACCGAGTTCAATGTCTCACCTTTGATCATATAACAAAGGGCCATGCTGTCTCTGCTGCCATTTTCAGTGGGGCACCTGCCTCGGCATCATCACTAAAGAGACCCACTCTCCCCACAAAGCCGTGCAGGACCACCTCTACGCTTGTGGGGAAGGCTTATCAGGCAGCAGGTCAGGCTGGTGCTGCCCTGCACACTATGGCAGTGTTACAGGCGTACCAGGCTGATCTGTTGAAGGACCTGAGTGCGGGCACCACGGTCGAAGAAGAGGCTTTCTCTGAGCTTCGTTGAGCCACGGATCTGTCTCTCTGCACGAACAACAGGCCGGCTCGCGCCATTGGCCGGTCTATGTCTGCTTTAATTAGCACGGAGAGACACTTATGGCTCAACCTGTCGGGCATCAGAGACAAGGAAAGTTTTCCTTCTTGGAGGCTCAAGAACAAAGAACGGCGTGTCGTGCTCCCCCTCGTAGAGACTGGGGCCGGCTCGTCGCCCTCAGCCGCCCCCAAAGCAAGACCTCAGGACAGTCTTTTCTAAGAAGAAAAATACCTGACGGTCTTGCGCCCAGCCTTGTGGGGGTAGCCTCCCTCGGGTAGGGGTGCGTAAAGAATTCACCTGTACCTTCCTGATTTAGACCTTCGAGGCTTGAATCGGCATTCAAGTTCAAGATGCTAACTGTCAAGACAGTTGTGTCTCAAATCCAGCATCATGATTGGTTGGTCACGATCGATCTCATGGATGCATATTTTCATATAGAAATTCTGCCACAACACAGGAAGATCCTGAGGTTCGCTTTCGGGGGCAAAGCTTTCCAATATTGGGTTCTTCCATTCAGCCTATCCCTATCACCCTGCACATTCACGAAATGCATGGATGCAGCACTGGCTCCTATGCGACTCCAGGGCATCTGCATTCTGAATTACATAGACGACTGGCTGATACTTGCACATCACAAGAACTGGCAGTTCAGCACAAGGATATCGTCTTAGCTCATATGGTTTCTCTGTGTCTGAGACTCAACGTCAAAAAGAGCGTTCTCTCTCTCCCACTCTGGAAATTACCTATCTGGGCGTTGTATGGAATTCGATCATGATGCGGACACAATTGTATCCCACTCGAATCGTGTCCATTCAGAACACCCTGAGCAAAATCAGGCTAAGCTAAGATTAAACTGTTCATCAGTATCAACGAATACTAGGTCTCATAGCATCTGCGTCTTCTGTGATCACTTTGGGCCTTCTGCACATGAGACCATTTCAGTTGTGGCTCAAAGCCAGGGGATTTCCTCCAAGGGCAAGTCCCCACAGGCAGATAAGGGTTACGCGCACTTACAGTTCCTCACTTTGGGTCCACCTCTAGGTGTGTCTTGCCATCACCTATTGCTAATGACAGACGCCTCCCTGACGGGCTGGAGTGCAGTCTTAAGTGGTCGTCCAGCTCAAGGGGAATGGGAGGGTGATCAGCTCGATTGGCACATCAACTGCCTCGAGTTGATGGTGGTATTTCTGGCTCTGAAATACTTCCTCCAGTATTTGAGAGGCTGCCATGTCCTGGTGCGGGTGAAAAACACAGCAGTAGTCTCTTATATAAACCATCATTGAGGTCTACTTTCAAGCCAGCTCAACATACTGGCACGGCATATTCTCCTTTGGGCCCAGGGCAAGCTCCTGTCAATCAGAGCAGTTTATAAAGCCTTGGCTAGAGGTGTCCTTCTGCAGCATGTTTGTGATGCGGCAGGCTGGTCTGGTCTGAGACTTCTCGCGCTCTTGTGAGCGCAACTACTCAACCGTAAGTGGTCCATAAATCCACAGTGCGGCGGCGTGGGTATTCTCGTTCCCAAAGTGCTAAATCAGTGCAGCATCAAAGTGTAGCTCTTTGACAGGGAACGACTCGGTAACTTAACTGTAACCCCTGTTCCCTGATAAAAGCGGAATGAGATGCTGTGCTTCATTGCAGCACTGGGATGCCCCAGGTCTGCTCTTCAGACAAAATACCTGACGATGCACCTGTGACGCATCTATTTATAGCCCTGCTACATGTTCATCCAATGATGTCACCAGCAGAGGCTATAAATTCTGGTCAATTTCATTGAGGTGTTGCACACATATTCACAGCTGGTCACACCTAAAGTTGTTGCCAAAGCGCTAAATCAGCGCAGAATCTCCTGCATTTATCAGGGAACAGGGGTTACAGTTAAGTAACCCGAGACATTCTGAGTAAAGGTCTGGAATCATTTGAATGCATATGCCACTTGATTTTATATTTTGTTATCTAATGCAATGCCATTCACACATTTGTAAGAGTTCAAATGCTTTTTGGGGCCTCTTTTTATTACATTTACAATTTGAACGTTTTATTTTAACACACTCTTTGTCTTCAAAGGCATTCCTGCAAGTGTGTGCATCAGGGTTCAGTGTTGGGTTGCATTGCTTTCTCCCATAAACA